>NC_138300.1:61740000-61742500 GCF_965601325.2 Salmo salar
TTCAGCCTCCTGCTCCTCCTCTCCTTCAGCCTCACGCCCCTCCGATTCCACCATGTCCACTTCTTCCTTTTCCTCTTCTTCTCCTACTGTCGCTCTGTCCTTCTTCTCCCGCCGTGTGTCCTTTTCCTCTGTGCCAGTTCTTGTTTCTTTGTCCCCTCCTCTTCTTCCCCCATCCCCGGCTCTCGCTCCCCCCCCAGCTGCAGACGCGTATGACCGGTGACGCGCCGGGCATTCACGCCACAGGTGCGTAATCATGCCACACCCGTGACATGCCTTCGGCGCGTCACAGTCCCTCGCCTCGTGCTCCGCAGATCCACAATACCTGCACTTCTTTGTGCTGCACGAGGCGAGGATATGACCATAGGCCATACAACGCCTGCAGAACGGGGGCTGACGTGCATAATACAACGTCCCCCTGTCAGCCCCCAGGGAGAACATCGCCGGCGGATGGAGGTAACCCCCCAACCCCTCAGGGTCCTCCCTGAGCAACGCCTGGAATCCTCTCTTCCCATCCCAGAAGCCCAGGGAGTCCCTGAGGAGCCTTGCCGAGGAGACATTGTCCATGTAGCGCCCAAGGAAAGTCCTCACCTCCTCGTCCTTCACATGAGGGTTATACATATTAACCGTGACCACCCGGAAATTGGTTTTTCCCAGGCTGGTCACCTCGTAATGACACATCGGTCCATCCTTTCCCACTTCTCTCGCCCTCCTCATCACGTCCTCATACCTGTCTTCTTTGTGGAGCGTCACGTCGTAAGCCACCTCCAGTGGGTTCGCCTGGAGGCACAACACTTCCCCCACCTCCAACTTTAGGATCCCAATCAAAATTTTTCTCCCAAAGGTCTCCCTCCCAAACGGCTCCATCTCCTTGTTCCTCCAGGCGAACCTCACCGTGTTCGCTATCCCGACTCCAGGCATCTTGTTTGGAGCATGTCGAGCCATCTTGAAAAAAAAGCTCTCTTAAAAAGAAGCCACTAGAAAAATTATTTTTGAAAATTGAAAAAAAACCGTCTCCCACACTCCAAACCTTTCCTCCCTCCGGCCTTCCTTCGACCTTTTGGCTCAGCGGGCTTTGGGGCACCTCGGTACCAAGCTTGATCTGAGCCAAAAGGCCGAGAAGCGATAACCCACAAATTGACCCCTGCACCCGCCGGGCCCCCGGGGGCCTCGGCAGACCTCATCGGTTTGGCAAAAGTTGGCTCCTCCTCACCCAACGCTTCCCTGGTGACAGGCGGGTGTGTTTTTTTTTAAAAGTCGCTAATGCGTCGTTAGGTCACTAGCTCTTTAATCCTAGTGCGACTATTTGTTCAATGCCCGGCAAATACACCAGTCATCGTCGGGCTTGAACTCAATTGCCCGAGCGACTACTTTGAGTGGAAAAAATACGCCGGTCGGTCAGCCGGCTTCAAGTCAAACGCCTGAGCAAAAAGTCTCGGCGTCATCTCTGTCAATTTCTCTTGAAACAAGATACCGGGCTCTGCCAGAAGCAAAGCCCTTCCAAAAATACGTTGAACTCGTAAGTGTTCCTCTCCACGGAAGTCTTTAGTAAAAGGCGAAAGGCTTGTGCGTAATGAAGAGAAACCAGAGTCGTATGGAAGTCAGAGGTCGGGGCCCGAGACACACACGGTGCACTCTAGGCCGGGTCCCCGCGGGTGGTCCCCGAACCCACTCTTCCAAGTTTTCGAGGGCTGTGGGTAAAAAGTCACAGACAGACAGACAGACAGACAGACAGACAGACAGACAGACAGACAGACAGACAGACAGACAGACAGACAGACAATCCTGGTGAAGTGATTGTATTTTTGGGGGGGGCTCAAAAACACACACACACACAATCCTGGTGAAGTGATTGTATTTTTTGGGGGGGGCTCAAAAACACACACACACACACAATCCTGGTGAAGTGATTGTATTTTTTGGGGGGGGCTCAAAAACACACACACACACACACACACACACACACACACACACACACACACACACACACACACACACACAAACAATCCTGGTGAAGTGATTGTATTTTTTGGGGGGGGCTCAAAACACACACACACACACACACACACACACACACACACACACTCCTGGCCAATGTATTTATTTTTTTTTTTTTTTTTTTTTTTTTTAAGTAAAATGGCGGGAAAACGGGGGACCCCCATGAAGGGGGCTTCGCACTTGTTTCAGTTTGGATGATTCTTCTTTTTTCATTCCTTCTCTTCTTCTGCTAGCTGTTTTACATAGATTTGGTGTATTTCTTTTTCCTTGACAATGGGAGAAAAGTGTTGCACCATTCCCGGAGGTACTGCAATACCGGGTCGATGCGTGGAGCGGACGGAGCAAGCCCCATTTCCGACTCCCTGTTCGAAAAATCCATTTAATATGTAGTCCCCCGATGGGGGACGTATCAGATATTAAACTGATAAGAACAGATTTTTTTTTTTTTTTTTACAAAATATATTTATTACGTTCCAAACCAACAAAAATCTTCCACAAATCAAAC
>NC_138300.1:61747500-61762500 GCF_965601325.2 Salmo salar
AGAGATAACCCCCCGGGCACATCCGTCCTACCACGCCATCTTCCGAAAAACTTAACGGAAGACTTTGCGTGGTTAAGAACCGCTCCCGACGCTCGGGTGAAGTCCCCAATAATGGCAAGGGACCTTGTCAAGCACGAGTCCTTGCAAAGCAGCAAGGAAGTGTCGTCGGCGTACTGCGTCACCTTGACACGCGCAGACCGCCACTTCCAGGGATTAACAAGCCTTCCACCCCTGTGTCTGCCCTAATGGCAGCCCCCAGAGGCTCCATGTACAGTACGAAGAGGAGAGCCGAGAGCGGGCACCCCTGCCTGACCCCTGACGAGAGGTCAAAAACGTCACCCATGTGACCGTTTACGCTAACCCGGCACCCCGCTCCGACATATAAAGTACGGATCCATCCTATGAACTTTTCCCCAAATCCTAATCTACCTAATACTCTGAAAAGAAAAGATCTATTCACGCGATCAAAGGCTTTCGCCTGATCAAGCGCTGCTACCATTAAAGGCAGACCTCTATCTTCTACCCAAGCGATGGAGTCCCTAATCAACTGCAGGTTCCACCTGATAGAGCGGCCCTCTACCCCGCACGTCTGATCCTCATGAACGACGTAGGGAAGGGCTGTGCGCAACCGGTCCGCTAAGACCTTTGCAAGTAGCTTGTAGTCTACACACAGCATGGTCAATGGCCGCCAGTTGCCAAGGTCAGTTGCTTCCCCCTTCTTATAAAGAAGTGACAGCACACCGACCGCCATTGATCCCCCCGGGACCCCCGTCTCGAGGATGGCCTTCAAGACTTCGAGGACCACTGGTCCAAGTATACCCCAAAACTTGAGGTAAAACTCGGCCGGCAGCCCATCCATCCCAGGCACCTTCCCTTTTCCCATCCTCCTGAGAGCGCTCTCAACCTCCTCGAGGGAGATCTGAGCCTCCATCACATCTCTAATGTCCTCCGGCAATCGCCGGGACAAGTGTTCTAAAAACACATTTCCCTGCTCTACATCTACTTACCCTCTCTTTAAATAAACCTCGGAAATGATCAGTTGTTACCCTGACCATTTCCTCCGGTTTTCTAACTATGCTACCATCTTCTTTCCTCACCCCATGCATTATCTTCCTACTCTGTCTGCCCCTAACCGACTTAAAGAACATAGCGGAACAAGTCTCATTATGTTCTAGAAAGCCATTATGCGCACGCTCCAGGAAAGCTCGAGCCTTCCGCTCCTGCAGCTCCCTGAGCTGCGCCTTCAGGTCAGTGGATCTCTCCCAGTCAATCGACCCGCCGAGGTTGCCTGCCTCGTACTCGAGTTCGAGCAACCTTTGGATACGATCCACCTCCCTCCTTTCCTCCCTTTTTTTCCTCTTACAATATCCTATTATAAAAGCCCTAATCCTTACCTTAACTAAGTCCCACCACTCTAACACCCCCTCGCACATGGACCGGAGGCCTTCAAGCCCCCGAAAGAAACCAAAAAAGGTGTCAACGAAAGCTTGCTCCTCCAGCACATCCCGATCTAATTTCCAGTACCCCCTACCGAAGAGGCAGACTGGCGACCCCACCTGCAGGAGCACCCCGTCGTGATCTGAGAAAGAACACAGGCAACAGCCGCCCAGACAACTGACCCAAAGACCTAGATAGGAAAATGTAGTCGAGCCTCCGCGCAACCCCCCGGGAGTTGCGCCATGTGGGACCAGCCATTGTCGGAGTAGAGTGCAGGCCTCCATCAACCAGACCATGGCAAGCCATTAGCCCGGTGATGGCGCCTGCACTACTATCTCCCCCTACCCCTAAATCTATATTAAAATCCCCCCCTATCACCAAGTGCCTATTTGTGACACACAGGGGCGTCAGACAGTCCACCATCTCCCTCCTGTCTGCCGCCACCTGTGGCCCATACACCACCACTAACCTATACCTACTATCCCTAAAAGTGACATCCACCCCCAAAACCCTCCCCTGCATTACAACAAAAGATCCCTCCACCTTCACCTCCCTATTCCCAAACAAAATCCCCACCCCCGTAGAATGAACCCCACCTATACCCCAAACTGACTCCCCCTTATCCCACTCCCTACTAAACCTGATGACATCCCCTCCATCCCTCAGGTGAACCTCCTGTAAAAAACAAACATCAAGTGTGCAGACGAGCCACACCCGTGGCACGCCTTCGGCTCGTCGCAGTCCCTCGCCTCGTGCTCCGCAGATCCACAAAATCTGCACTTTTTTGTACTGCACGAGGCGAGGGTATGACCGTAGGCCATACAACGCCTGCAAAACGGGGGCTGACGTGCGTAAAACAACGTCCCCCTGTCAGCCCCCAGGGAGAACATCGCGGGGGGATGGAGGTAGCCACCCAGTCCCTTTGGGTCCTCCCTGAGTAGGGCCTGGAACCCTCTCCTCCCATTCCAGAACCCCAGGGAGTCCCTGAGGAGCCTCGCTGAGGATACCTTGTCCATATACCTCCCCAGAAAGGCCCTCACCTCTTCGTCCTTGACATGGGGGTTGTAGATGTTCACAGTTACCACTCGAAAATTACTTCTTGCCAAGCTTGTGACCTCATAATGGCACATGGGCCTCCTAGCTCCAACTTCTCTCACCTTCTGCATGATTTCTTCATGCTTTCCTTCGTTATAAAAAGTCACATCATACGCTGCTTCCATGGGATTCCCTTGGAGGCATAAAACGTCCTTTACCGCCAGCTTCAATATCCCCATCAAGATCGTCCTCCCAAACGTTTCTCTACCGACTGGCTCCATCTCCTTGTCTCTCCATGCAAAACTCACCGTGTTCGACAATCCAATTCCAGGAACCGACCTGTTTTGGACTTCTTCGCCATCTTGTCCTGGATAAATGCTCTCTTCAAAAAAAAAGCGCTGGGAAAAAAAGAAGCTTCCTCACACAAAAACTCTACCGCCCTCCTACCTCCGACCTTTTGACTCAGCGAGCTCTGGGGCACCTCGGTACCAAGCTTGATCTGAGCCAAAAGGCCGAGAAGCGATAACCCACAAATTGACCCCTGCACCCGCCGGGCCCCCGGGGGCCTCGGCAGACCTCATCGGTTTGGCAAAAGTTGGCTCCTCCTCACCCAACGCTTCCCTGGTGACAGGCGGGTGTGTTTTTTTTTTAAAAGTCGCTAATGCGTCGTTAGGTCACTAGCTCTTTAATCCTAGTGCGACTATTTGTTCAATGCCCGGCAAATACACCAGTCATCGTCGGGCTTGAACTCAATTGCCCGAGCGACTACTTTGAGTGGAAAAAATACGCCGGTCGGTCAGCCGGCTTCAAGTCAAACGCCTGAGCAAAAAGTCTCGGCGTCATCTCTGTCAATTTCTCTTGAAACAAGATACCGGGCTCTGCCAGAAGCAAAGCCCTTCCAAAAATACGTTGAACTCGTAAGTGTTCCTCTCCACGGAAGTCTTTAGTAAAAGGCGAAAGGCTTGTGCGTAATGAAGAGAAACCAGAGTCGTATGGAAGTCAGAGGTCGGGGCCCGAGACACACACGGTGCACTCTAGGCCGGGTCCCCGCGGGTGGTCCCCGAACCCACTCTTCCAAGTTTTCGAGGGCTGTGGGTAAAAAGTCACAGACAGACAGACAGACAGACAGACAGACAGACAGACAGACAGACAGACAGACAGACAGACAGATAGATAGATAGACAATCCTGGTGAAGTGATTGTATTTTTGGGGGGGGGCTCAAAAACACACACACACACACAATCCTGGTGAAGTGATTGTATTTTTTGGGGGGGGGGCTCAAAAACACACACACACACACACACACACACACACACACACACACACACACTCTCCTGGCCAATGTTTTTTTTTTTTTTTTTTTTTTTTTTTTTTTAAGTAAAATGGCGGGAAAACGGGGGACCCCCATGAAGGGGGCTTCGCACTTGTTTCAGTTTGGATGATTCTTCTTTTTTCATTCCTTCTCTTCTTCTGCTAGCTGTTTTACATAGCTTGGTGTATTTCTTTTTCCTTGACAATGGGAGAAAAGTGTTGCACCGTTCCCGGAGGTACTGCAATACCGGGTCGATGCGTGGAGCGGACGGAGCAAGCCCCATTTCCGACTCCCTGTTCGAAAAATCCATTTAATATGTAGTCCCCCGATGGGGGACGTATCAGATATTAAACTGATAAGAACAGATTTTTTTTACAAAATATATATTTATTACCATCAATTTCCATACAAATACCTTCAATGTTCCAAACAAAATCAATTTTATAACAAAAATCCAAATGGATATTTCAAAACTAATAACCAATAACCAAAACTATAAACAATAATCAGGGGAGCATCTTCCCTCCCCTTCTAAGATACAAACTACCCATAACCACCCCAAATAAAAATTTCACCCTACTGACGAGGACTTCTTCTCCCCCCCTTCAACCACCATACCCTCACCCTTAGATGCAGGACCGGCACCCGGCACCTGCACACCCCGCATCATGTGCTTTACTCCAAAATCCACCACCCTGCTTCTCTCTGGGCTCTTGACCGAGGACCCCGCACCCCCAAACAGGAAACTTGGTCCCCCCTCCCTTGCCCAACCCTGGGCCATCCCTGGAAGGTCTATCTCAGACAAGGGTACAATAGTAGGTGAAGAGGGGGCCACCCAGGGCCCCGAACCTTCTCCCTCCCCCACCTCCAGCTTTTCCACCCTTATCTTCCTTCTCGGGGGAGACCGCGGTAAGGGAGAAAACCTATCCCCCCCCACCAGCTCCTGTTTAGCCTCCCCCCCCCCTTTACCACCCCCTCTCCCCCTGTTGTCAAAGCGCCCCTTCCTCCTCGTCCTCCTGTTTGGAGGAGAAACCGATGTAACTCTACCCCCCCCCCTCGCCAGCCCCTCCACCAACCCTCTCATCTCCTCCACCCGGGCAGACGATACATCACTGTCCCCCCACTCTTTTACCCCCTCTCCTTCTGGTTCCACCTCCAATGCCTTCTCAGTCATCTGTTTCTCCGTTGTTGTCCTTTCTTGACTCTTCACAATCCTGTGTCCGTCCTCTGCCTGCTCCTCTTCTCCTTCAACCTCTCCCTCTCCTCCCAGCACCTTCTCCACCTGCTCCTCCTCTCCTTCAACCTCTCCCTCTCCTCCCAGCACCTTTTCCACCTGCTCCTCCTCTCCTTCCACCGCTCCTCCCGACACCTTTTCCTCCTCTTTTCGTGATGTTCCTGTTCCAGATCCCATGTCCGCTCCTCTTCCTCTACTTCCCACATCCCCCGCACCTGCTCCCCCTCCAGCTGCAGACGCGTATGACCCGTGACAAGCCGGGCAACTCCGCCACAGGTGTGTAACCGAGCCACACCCGTGGCAAGCCTTTGGCTCGTCACAATCCCTTGCCTCGTGACCGCTCGACCCACAGAACCTGCAAATCCTTGTACTACACGAGGCAAGGGTATGACCATAGGCCATACAGCGCCTGCAAAATGGAGGCTGACGGGCATAATGTAACGTCCCCCTGTCAGCCCCCAGGGAGAACATCGCCGGGGGATGTAGGAACCCACCCAATCCCCTTGGGTCCTCCCTGAGAAGGGCCTGGAACCCTCTCCTCCCGTTCCAGAATCCCAGGGAGTCCCTGAGGCGCCTCGCTGAGGAAACATTGTCCATGTATCGCCCCAGAAAGGCCCTCACCTCTTCGTCAGTCACATGGGGATTGTACATGGTCACAGTTACCAATCGAAAACTACTTCTCGCCAAGTTGGTCACTTCATAATGGCACATGGGAAATGCCTTACTCCCTTCTTTTGTCTTCATCAAAATTTCTTCATGCTTCCCTTCACTATAAAAAGTCACATCAAAAGCCCCCTCAATTGGATTATCTTGGAAGCATAAAACATCCTTTACCTCCAGTTCCAATATCCCCATCAATATGGTCCTTCCGAACTTCTCTCTTCCAAATGGCTCCATTTCTTTGTCCCTCCATGCGAATCTCACAGTATTGGACAATCCAATTCCTGGTACCGACTTGTTATAAATGGTACGTGCCATTTCCAAAAGGAAAAAAAAACACACGTCCAAACAAGGAAAAAACCAGCTCTCCAAATGGAAGCCTCTGGAAAACACAAAAAACGCCTTGGCAAAAAAGAACCCTGTCTCACACAAAAACCTATCGCCCTCCTATCTCCGACCTTTTGACTCAGCGAGCTCTGGGGCACCTCGGTACCAAGCTTGATCTGAGCCAAAAGGCCGAGAAGCGATAACCCACAAATTGACCCCTGCACCCGCCGGGCCCCCGGGGGCCTCGGCAGACCTCATCGGTTTGGCAAAAGTTGGCTCCTCCTCACCCAACGCTTCCCTGGTGACAGGCGGGTGTGTTTTTTTTTTAAAAGTCGCTAATGCGTCGTTAGGTCACTAGCTCTTTAATCCTAGTGCGACTATTTGTTCAATGCCCGGCAAATACACCAGTCATCGTCGGGCTTGAACTCAATTGCCCGAGCGACTACTTTGAGTGGAAAAAATACGCCGGTCGGTCAGCCGGCTTCAAGTCAAACGCCTGAGCAAAAAGTCTCGGCGTCATCTCTGTCAATTTCTCTTGAAACAAGATACCGGGCTCTGCCAGAAGCAAAGCCCTTCCAAAAATACGTTGAACTCGTAAGTGTTCCTCTCCACGGAAGTCTTTAGTAAAAGGCGAAAGGCTTGTGCGTAATGAAGAGAAACCAGAGTCGTATGGAAGTCAGAGGTCGGGGCCCGAGACACACACGGTGCACTCTAGGCCGGGTCCCCGCGGGTGGTCCCCGAACCCACTCTTCCAAGTTTTCGAGGGCTGTGGGTAAAAAGTCACAGACAGACAGACAGACAGACAGACAGACAGACAGACAGACAGACAGACAGACAGACAGACAGATAGATAGATAGACAATCCTGGTGAAGTGATTGTATTTTTGGGGGGGGGCTCAAAAACACACACACACACACAATCCTGGTGAAGTGATTGTATTTTTTGGGGGGGGGGCTCAAAAACACACACACACACACACACACACACACACACACACACACACACACTCTCCTGGCCAATGTTTTTTTTTTTTTTTTTTTTTTTTTTTTTTTAAGTAAAATGGCGGGAAAACGGGGGACCCCCATGAAGGGGGCTTCGCACTTGTTTCAGTTTGGATGATTCTTCTTTTTTCATTCCTTCTCTTCTTCTGCTAGCTGTTTTACATAGCTTGGTGTATTTCTTTTTCCTTGACAATGGGAGAAAAGTGTTGCACCGTTCCCGGAGGTACTGCAATACCGGGTCGATGCGTGGAGCGGACGGAGCAAGCCCCATTTCCGACTCCCTGTTCGAAAAATCCATTTAATATGTAGTCCCCCGATGGGGGACGTATCAGATATTAAACTGATAAGAACAGATTTTTTTTACAAAATATATATTTATTACCATCAATTTCCATACAAATACCTTCAATGTTCCAAACAAAATCAATTTTATAACAAAAATCCAAATGGATATTTCAAAACTAATAACCAATAACCAAAACTATAAACAATAATCAGGGGAGCATCTTCCCTCCCCTTCTAAGATACAAACTACCCATAACCACCCCAAATAAAAATTTCACCCTACTGACGAGGACTTCTTCTCCCCCCCTTCAACCACCATACCCTCACCCTTAGATGCAGGACCGGCACCCGGCACCTGCACACCCCGCATCATGTGCTTTACTCCAAAATCCACCACCCTGCTTCTCTCTGGGCTCTTGACCGAGGACCCCGCACCCCCAAACAGGAAACTTGGTCCCCCCTCCCTTGCCCAACCCTGGGCCATCCCTGGAAGGTCTATCTCAGACAAGGGTACAATAGTAGGTGAAGAGGGGGCCACCCAGGGCCCCGAACCTTCTCCCTCCCCCACCTCCAGCTTTTCCACCCTTATCTTCCTTCTCGGGGGAGACCGCGGTAAGGGAGAAAACCTATCCCCCCCCACCAGCTCCTGTTTAGCCTCCCCCCCCCCTTTACCACCCCCTCTCCCCCTGTTGTCAAAGCGCCCCTTCCTCCTCGTCCTCCTGTTTGGAGGAGAAACCGATGTAACTCTACCCCCCCCCCTCGCCAGCCCCTCCACCAACCCTCTCATCTCCTCCACCCGGGCAGACGATACATCACTGTCCCCCCACTCTTTTACCCCCTCTCCTTCTGGTTCCACCTCCAATGCCTTCTCAGTCATCTGTTTCTCCGTTGTTGTCCTTTCTTGACTCTTCACAATCCTGTGTCCGTCCTCTGCCTGCTCCTCTTCTCCTTCAACCTCTCCCTCTCCTCCCAGCACCTTCTCCACCTGCTCCTCCTCTCCTTCAACCTCTCCCTCTCCTCCCAGCACCTTTTCCACCTGCTCCTCCTCTCCTTCCACCGCTCCTCCCGACACCTTTTCCTCCTCTTTTCGTGATGTTCCTGTTCCAGATCCCATGTCCGCTCCTCTTCCTCTACTTCCCACATCCCCCGCACCTGCTCCCCCTCCAGCTGCAGACGCGTATGACCCGTGACAAGCCGGGCAACTCCGCCACAGGTGTGTAACCGAGCCACACCCGTGGCAAGCCTTTGGCTCGTCACAATCCCTTGCCTCGTGACCGCTCGACCCACAGAACCTGCAAATCCTTGTACTACACGAGGCAAGGGTATGACCATAGGCCATACAGCGCCTGCAAAATGGAGGCTGACGGGCATAATGTAACGTCCCCCTGTCAGCCCCCAGGGAGAACATCGCCGGGGGATGTAGGAACCCACCCAATCCCCTTGGGTCCTCCCTGAGAAGGGCCTGGAACCCTCTCCTCCCGTTCCAGAATCCCAGGGAGTCCCTGAGGCGCCTCGCTGAGGAAACATTGTCCATGTATCGCCCCAGAAAGGCCCTCACCTCTTCGTCAGTCACATGGGGATTGTACATGGTCACAGTTACCAATCGAAAACTACTTCTCGCCAAGTTGGTCACTTCATAATGGCACATGGGAAATGCCTTACTCCCTTCTTTTGTCTTCATCAAAATTTCTTCATGCTTCCCTTCACTATAAAAAGTCACATCAAAAGCCCCCTCAATTGGATTATCTTGGAAGCATAAAACATCCTTTACCTCCAGTTCCAATATCCCCATCAATATGGTCCTTCCGAACTTCTCTCTTCCAAATGGCTCCATTTCTTTGTCCCTCCATGCGAATCTCACAGTATTGGACAATCCAATTCCTGGTACCGACTTGTTATAAATGGTACGTGCCATTTCCAAAAGGAAAAAAAAACACACGTCCAAACAAGGAAAAAACCAGCTCTCCAAATGGAAGCCTCTGGAAAACACAAAAAACGCCTTGGCAAAAAAGAACCCTGTCTCACACAAAAACCTATCGCCCTCCTATCTCCGACCTTTTGACTCAGCGAGCTCTGGGGCACCTCGGTACCAAGCTTGATCTGAGCCAAAAGGCCGAGAAGCGATAACCCACAAATTGACCCCTGCACCCGCCGGGCCCCCGGGGGCCTCGGCAGACCTCATCGGTTTGGCAAAAGTTGGCTCCTCCTCACCCAACGCTTCCCTGGTGACAGGCGGGTGTGTTTTTTTTTTAAAAGTCGCTAATGCGTCGTTAGGTCACTAGCTCTTTAATCCTAGTGCGACTATTTGTTCAATGCCCGGCAAATACACCAGTCATCGTCGGGCTTGAACTCAATTGCCCGAGCGACTACTTTGAGTGGAAAAAATACGCCGGTCGGTCAGCCGGCTTCAAGTCAAACGCCTGAGCAAAAAGTCTCGGCGTCATCTCTGTCAATTTCTCTTGAAACAAGATACCGGGCTCTGCCAGAAGCAAAGCCCTTCCAAAAATACGTTGAACTCGTAAGTGTTCCTCTCCACGGAAGTCTTTAGTAAAAGGCGAAAGGCTTGTGCGTAATGAAGAGAAACCAGAGTCGTATGGAAGTCAGAGGTCGGGGCCCGAGACACACACGGTGCACTCTAGGCCGGGTCCCCGCGGGTGGTCCCCGAACCCACTCTTCCAAGTTTTCGAGGGCTGTGGGTAAAAAGTCACAGACAGACAGACAGACAGACAGACAGACAGACAGACAGACAGACAGACAGACAGACAGACAGATAGATAGATAGACAATCCTGGTGAAGTGATTGTATTTTTGGGGGGGGGCTCAAAAACACACACACACACACAATCCTGGTGAAGTGATTGTATTTTTTTGGGGGGGGGCTCAAAAACACACACACACACACACACACACACACACACACACACACACACACTCTCCTGGCCAATGTTTTTTTTTTTTTTTTTTTTTTTTTTTTTTTAAGTAAAATGGCGGGAAAACGGGGGACCCCCATGAAGGGGGCTTCGCACTTGTTTCAGTTTGGATGATTCTTCTTTTTTCATTCCTTCTCTTCTTCTGCTAGCTGTTTTACATAGCTTGGTGTATTTCTTTTTCCTTGACAATGGGAGAAAAGTGTTGCACCGTTCCCGGAGGTACTGCAATACCGGGTCGATGCGTGGAGCGGACGGAGCAAGCCCCATTTCCGACTCCCTGTTCGAAAAATCCATTTAATATGTAGTCCCCCGATGGGGGACGTATCAGATATTAAACTGATAAGAACAGATTTTTTTTACAAAATATATATTTATTACCATCAATTTCCATACAAATACCTTCAATGTTCCAAACAAAATCAATTTTATAACAAAAATCCAAATGGATATTTCAAAACTAATAACCAATAACCAAAACTATAAACAATAATCAGGGGAGCATCTTCCCTCCCCTTCTAAGATACAAACTACCCATAACCACCCCAAATAAAAATTTCACCCTACTGACGAGGACTTCTTCTCCCCCCCTTCAACCACCATACCCTCACCCTTAGATGCAGGACCGGCACCCGGCACCTGCACACCCCGCATCATGTGCTTTACTCCAAAATCCACCACCCTGCTTCTCTCTGGGCTCTTGACCGAGGACCCCGCACCCCCAAACAGGAAACTTGGTCCCCCCTCCCTTGCCCAACCCTGGGCCATCCCTGGAAGGTCTATCTCAGACAAGGGTACAATAGTAGGTGAAGAGGGGGCCACCCAGGGCCCCGAACCTTCTCCCTCCCCCACCTCCAGCTTTTCCACCCTTATCTTCCTTCTCGGGGGAGACCGCGGTAAGGGAGAAAACCTATCCCCCCCCACCAGCTCCTGTTTAGCCTCCCCCCCCCCTTTACCACCCCCTCTCCCCCTGTTGTCAAAGCGCCCCTTCCTCCTCGTCCTCCTGTTTGGAGGAGAAACCGATGTAACTCTACCCCCCCCCCTCGCCAGCCCCTCCACCAACCCTCTCATCTCCTCCACCCGGGCAGACGATACATCACTGTCCCCCCACTCTTTTACCCCCTCTCCTTCTGGTTCCACCTCCAATGCCTTCTCAGTCATCTGTTTCTCCGTTGTTGTCCTTTCTTGACTCTTCACAATCCTGTGTCCGTCCTCTGCCTGCTCCTCTTCTCCTTCAACCTCTCCCTCTCCTCCCAGCACCTTCTCCACCTGCTCCTCCTCTCCTTCAACCTCTCCCTCTCCTCCCAGCACCTTTTCCACCTGCTCCTCCTCTCCTTCCACCGCTCCTCCCGACACCTTTTCCTCCTCTTTTCGTGATGTTCCTGTTCCAGATCCCATGTCCGCTCCTCTTCCTCTACTTCCCACATCCCCCGCACCTGCTCCCCCTCCAGCTGCAGACGCGTATGACCCGTGACAAGCCGGGCAACTCCGCCACAGGTGTGTAACCGAGCCACACCCGTGGCAAGCCTTTGGCTCGTCACAATCCCTTGCCTCGTGACCGCTCGACCCACAGAACCTGCAAATCCTTGTACTACACGAGGCAAGGGTATGACCATAGGCCATACAGCGCCTGCAAAATGGAGGCTGACGGGCATAATGTAACGTCCCCCTGTCAGCCCCCAGGGAGAACATCGCCGGGGGATGTAGGAACCCACCCAATCCCCTTGGGTCCTCCCTGAGAAGGGCCTGGAACCCTCTCCTCCCGTTCCAGAATCCCAGGGAGTCCCTGAGGCGCCTCGCTGAGGAAACATTGTCCATGTATCGCCCCAGAAAGGCCCTCACCTCTTCGTCAGTCACATGGGGATTGTACATGGTCACAGTTACCAATCGAAAACTACTTCTCGCCAAGTTGGTCACTTCATAATGGCACATGGGAAATGCCTTACTCCCTTCTTTTGTCTTCATCAAAATTTCTTCATGCTTCCCTTCACTATAAAAAGTCACATCAAAAGCCCCCTCAATTGGATTATCTTGGAAGCATAAAACATCCTTTACCTCCAGTTCCAATATCCCCATCAATATGGTCCTTCCGAACTTCTCTCTTCCAAATGGCTCCATTTCTTTGTCCCTCCATGCGAATCTCACAGTATTGGACAATCCAATTCCTGGTACCGACTTGTTATAAATGGTACGTGCCATTTCCAAAAGGAAAAAAAAACACACGTCCAAACAAGGAAAAAACCAGCTCTCCAAATGGAAGCCTCTGGAAAACACAAAAAACGCCTTGGCAAAAAAGAACCCTGTCTCACACAAAAACCTATCGCCCTCCTATCTCCGACCTTTTGACTCAGCGAGCTCTGGGGCACCTCGGTACCAAGCTTGATCTGAGCCAAAAGGCCGAGAAGCGATAACCCACAAATTGACCCCTGCACCCGCCGGGCCCCCGGGGGCCTCGGCAGACCTCATCGGTTTGGCAAAAGTTGGCTCCTCCTCACCCAACGCTTCCCTGGTGACAGGCGGGTGTGTTTTTTTTTTAAAAGTCGCTAATGCGTCGTTAGGTCACTAGCTCTTTAATCCTAGTGCGACTATTTGTTCAATGCCCGGCAAATACACCAGTCATCGTCGGGCTTGAACTCAATTGCCCGAGCGACTACTTTGAGTGGAAAAAATACGCCGGTCGGTCAGCCGGCTTCAAGTCAAACGCCTGAGCAAAAAGTCTCGGCGTCATCTCTGTCAATTTCTCTTGAAACAAGATACCGGGCTCTGCCAGAAGCAAAGCCCTTCCAAAAATACGTTGAACTCGTAAGTGTTCCTCTCCACGGAAGTCTTTAGTAAAAGGCGAAAGGCTTGTGCGTAATGAAGAGAAACCAGAGTCGTATGGAAGTCAGAGGTCGGGGCCCGAGACACACACGGTGCACTCTAGGCCGGGTCCCCGCGGGTGGTCCCCGAACCCACTCTTCCAAGTTTTCGAGGGCTGTGGGTAAAAAGTCACAGACAGACAGACAGACAGACAGACAGACAGACAGACAGACAGACAGACAGACAGACAGACAGATAGATAGATAGACAATCCTGGTGAAGTGATTGTATTTTTGGGGGGGGGCTCAAAAACACACACACACACACAATCCTGGTGAAGTGATTGTATTTTTTGGGGGGGGGGCTCAAAAACACACACACACACACACACACACACACACACACACACACACACACTCTCCTGGCCAATGTTTTTTTTTTTTTTTTTTTTTTTTTTTTTTTAAGTAAAATGGCGGGAAAACGGGGGACCCCCATGAAGGGGGCTTCGCACTTGTTTCAGTTTGGATGATTCTTCTTTTTTCATTCCTTCTCTTCTTCTGCTAGCTGTTTTACATAGCTTGGTGTATTTCTTTTTCCTTGACAATGGGAGAAAAGTGTTGCACCGTTCCCGGAGGTACTGCAATACCGGGTCGATGCGTGGAGCGGACGGAGCAAGCCCCATTTCCGACTCCCTGTTCGAAAAATCCATTTAATATGTAGTCCCCCGATGGGGGACGTATCAGATATTAAACTGATAAGAACAGATTTTTTTTACAAAATATATATTTATTACCATCAATTTCCATACAAATACCTTCAATGTTCCAAACAAAATCAATTTTATAACAAAAATCCAAATGGATATTTCAAAACTAATAACCAATAACCAAAACTATAAACAATAATCAGGGGAGCATCTTCCCTCCCCTTCTAAGATACAAACTACCCATAACCACCCCAAATAAAAATTTCACCCTACTGACGAGGACTTCTTCTCCCCCCCTTCAACCACCATACCCTCACCCTTAGATGCAGGACCGGCACCCGGCACCTGCACACCCCGCATCATGTGCTTTACTCCAAAATCCACCACCCTGCTTCTCTCTGGGCTCTTGACCGAGGACCCCGCACCCCCAAACAGGAAACTTGGTCCCCCCTCCCTTGCCCAACCCTGGGCCATCCCTGGAAGGTCTATCTCAGACAAGGGTACAATAGTAGGTGAAGAGGGGGCCACCCAGGGCCCCGAACCTTCTCCCTCCCCCACCTCCAGCTTTTCCACCCTTATCTTCCTTCTCGGGGGAGACCGCGGTAAGGGAGAAAACCTATCCCCCCCCACCAGCTCCTGTTTAGCCTCCCCCCCCCCTTTACCACCCCCTCTCCCCCTGTTGTCAAAGCGCCCCTTCCTCCTCGTCCTCCTGTTTGGAGGAGAAACCGATGTAACTCTACCCCCCCCCCTCGCCAGCCCCTCCACCAACCCTCTCATCTCCTCCACCCGGGCAGACGATACATCACTGTCCCCCCACTCTTTTACCCCCTCTCCTTCTGGTTCCACCTCCAATGCCTTCTCAGTCATCTGTTTCTCCGTTGTTGTCCTTTCTTGACTCTTCACAATCCTGTGTCCGTCCTCTGCCTGCTCCTCTTCTCCTTCAACCTCTCCCTCTCCTCCCAGCACCTTCTCCACCTGCTCCTCCTCTCCTTCAACCTCTCCCTCTCCTCCCAGCACCTTTTCCACCTGCTCCTCCTCTCCTTCCACCGCTCCTCCCGACACCTTTTCCTCCTCTTTTCGTGATGTTCCTGTTCCAGATCCCATGTCCGCTCCTCTTCCTCTACTTCCCACATCCCCCGCACCTGCTCCCCCTCCAGCTGCAGACGCGTATGACCCGTGACAAGCCGGGCAACTCCGCCACAGGTGTGTAACCGAGCCACACCCGTGGCAAGCCTTTGGCTCGTCACAATCCCTTGCCTCGTGACCGCTCGACCC
>NC_138300.1:61767500-61800000 GCF_965601325.2 Salmo salar
CTCTAGGCCGGGTCCCCGCGGGTGGTCCCCGAACCCACTCTTCCAAGTTTTCGAGGGCTGTGGGTAAAAAGTCACAGACAGACAGACAGACAGACAGACAGACAGACAGACAGACAGACAGACAGACAGACAGACAGACAGACAGACAGATAGATAGATAGACAATCCTGGTGAAGTGATTGTATTTTTGGGGGGGGGCTCAAAAACACACACACACACACAATCCTGGTGAAGTGATTGTATTTTTTGGGGGGGGCTCAAAAACACACACACACACACACACACACACACACACACACAATCCTGGTGAAGTGATTGTATTTTTTGGGGGGGGCTCAAAACACACACACACACACACACACACACACACACACACACACACACTCTCCTGGCCAATGTATTTTTTTTTTTTTTTTTTTTTTTTTTTTTAAGTAAAATGGCGGGAAAACGGGGGACCCCCATGAAGGGGGCTTCGCACTTGTTTCAGTTTGGATGATTCTTCTTTTTTCATTCCTTCTCTTCTTCTGCTAGCTGTTTTACATAGACTTGGTGTATTTCTTTTTCCTTGACAATGGGAGAAAAGTGTTGCACCGTTCCCGGAGGTACTGCAATACCGGGTCGATGCGTGGAGCGGACGGAGCAAGCCCCATTTCCGACTCCCTGTTCGAAAAATCCATTTAATATGTAGTCCCCCGATGGGGGACGTATCAGATATTAAACTGATAAGAACAGATTTTTTTTTTACAAAATATATTTATTACGTTCGAAACCCAACAAAAATCTTACACAAATCAATCAATTCAAACACAAAATCCATTAAACATTTCAAAACTATTCAATAATAACCAAACCCCACAACCAAAAGTCATGTGAGTATCTTCCCTCCCCTTCCCAACTACAAACCAAAACCCATACCCCCACCAAAAAATCAAAGAAAAACTCACCCCATCCCGACCGACGGGGACGCCTTCTCCACTCCTGACGCTCCCCCGTCGGCCGCCATCCCCTCTCCCCTGGAAGCGGTAAACTCGCCCGACCCACTCTCACCCTGCGTCCCGTACCCCCCGCTTAGGTCTACCACCCTGCCCTCCTCCTGACTCCTGCCCGGGGACCCCACGCTCCCAAACAGGGAGCTTAAGCCTCCCTCCATCGCCCAATCCTGGGCCATTCCTGTGAAGTCCAGCTCAGACAGGGGTGTAAGGGAGAAGGAAGAGGGAGCCCACGAGGGCCCTGCAACCTCCACCTCCCCTCCCCCCTGATCTGCCCCCCCCCCTCTTTTACCACCCGTCCTCCTCGAGCGTTCCCCCCTTTTAGACCTTTTTAGTGGTGGAGTAAAAGGCAAAATGTTTTCATAACTTTGCTCCTTCTCCTCCTCTACCCGTGTTTTCACCTTTTTGCTGTCCCCCCGCACCTTCACTCCCTCTCCTTCTGGTCTCGCCACCGCTGCCTTCTCTGTCTTCTCCCTTTCTGTCTCTTTCATCTCCACCGCCTTCTTCCCTATCTCCTCCCTCTCGATTGCCTTCTCCGTCTCCTTCTCCACCGCCGTCTTCTCTGGCCCCTCCACTCTCCTGTCTCCTTCCTCCTCCTCCTCCTGCTCCTGCTCTCCTTCAGCCTCCTGCCCTTCCGTTTCTACTATGTTCTTGTCTTCTTTTTCTTTTTCTCCTCCCGCTTCCGTTTTTGCCTCCTCTTCCACCCGTGTGTCCGCTCCCTCTGTTCCAGCACTCTGTTCTTCGTCTCTTCTTCTACCCCCATCCCCTGCTCTCGCTCCCCCCCCTGCTGCAGACGCGTATGACCTCTGACGCGCCGGGCATTCACGCCACAGGTGTGTTAGCATGCCACACCCGTGACATGCCTTCGGCGCGTCACAGTCCCCCGCCCCGTGCTCAGCAGATCCACAGTACCTGCACTTCTTTGTGCTGCACGAGGCGAGGATATGACCATAGGCCATACAACGCCTGCAGAACGGAGGCTGACGGGCATAATACAATGTCCCCCGGTCAGCCCCCAGGGAGAACATAGCCGGAGGATGGAGGTAGCCTCCCAGGCCCTTTGGGTCTTCCCTGAGAAGAGCTTGATATGCTCTCCTCCCAGTCCAAAACCCGAGTGAATCCTTGAGGAGCCTTCCTGAGGAGATGTTATCCATATACCTCCCCAGGAAGGTCCTCACCTCTTCTTCTTTCACGTATGGGTTATACATCGTAACC
Organism: Salmo salar; assembly: GCF_965601325.2. NCBI lineage: Eukaryota > Metazoa > Chordata > Actinopteri > Salmoniformes > Salmonidae > Salmo > Salmo salar. The sequence goes on from NC_138300.1 coordinate 61,769,705, forward strand.
GTCACCACTCTAAAATTTGTCTTCGCCAGGTTCGTCACTGCATAGAAGCACATAGGCTTCACTTCCTCCAATTCCCTTGCCTTCTGCATCGTGTACTCATGTTGTTTTTCTGTGTACAATGTCACATCAAAACCTCCCTCTATTGGATTCCCCTGGAGGCAGAAGACATCCTTTACTCCAATCTTGAGCGCACCCATCAAGATAGTTCTCCCGAATGTCTCCCTCCCAAATTGCTCCACCGCTTTGTCCTTCCACACGAATCTCAACGTGTTGGCCAATCCGATCCCCGGAACCGACCTGCTCCGCTCATTTCCCTCCATTCCTTACAGAAAATAAGGCTCTCTTCAAAAAGTGACTCAAAAACAAAAAACTTTCCTCCCTCCGGGCTTCCTTCGACCTTTTGGCTCAGCGGGCTTTGGGGCACCTCGGTACCAAGCTTGATCTGAGCCAAAAGGCCGAGAAGCGATAACCCACAAATTGACCCCTGCACCCGCCGGGCCCCCGGGGGCCTCGGCAGACCTCATCGGTTTGGCAAAAGTTGGCTCCTCCTCACCCAACGCTTCCCTGGTGACAGGCGGGTGTGTTTTTTTTAAAAAGTCGCTAATGCGTCGTTAGGTCACTAGCTCTTTAATCCTAGTGCGACTATTTGTTCAATGCCCGGCAAATACACCAGTCATCGTCGGGCTTGAACTCAATTGCCCGAGCGACTACTTTGAGTGGAAAAAATACGCCGGTCGGTCAGCCGGCTTCAAGTCAAACGCCTGAGCAAAAAGTCTCGGCGTCATCTCTGTCAATTTCTCTTGAAACAAGATACCGGGCTCTGCCAGAAGCAAAGCCCTTCCAAAAATACGTTGAACTCGTAAGTGTTCCTCTCCACGGAAGTCTTTAGTAAAAGGCGAAAGGCTTGTGCGTAATGAAGAGAAACCAGAGTCGTATGGAAGTCAGAGGTCGGGGCCCGAGACACACACGGTGCACTCTAGGCCGGGTCCCCGCGGGTGGTCCCCGAACCCACTCTTCCAAGTTTTCGAGGGCTGTGGGTAAAAAGTCACAGACAGACAGACAGACAGACAGACAGACAGACAGACAGACAGACAGACAGACAGACAATCCTGGTGAAGTGATTGTATTTTTGGGGGGGGCTCAAAAACACACACACACACACACACACAATCCTGGTGAAGTGATTGTATTTTTTGGGGGGGGCTCAAAAACACACACACACACACACACACACACACACACACACACACACACACACACACACACACAATCCTGGTGAAGTGATTGTATTTTTTGGGGGGGGCTCAAAAACACACACACACACACACACACACACACACACACACAAACAATCCTGGTGAAGTGATTGTATTTTTTGGGGGGGGCTCAAAAACACACACACACACACACACACACACACACACACACACACACTCCTGGCCAATGTATTTTTTTTTTTTTTTTTTTTTTTTTTTAAGTAAAATGGCGGGAAAACGGGGGACCCCCATGAAGGGGGCTTCGCACTTGTTTCAGTTTGGATGATTCTTCTTTTTTCATTCCTTCTCTTCTTCTGCTAGCTGTTTTACATAGATTTGGTGTATTTCTTTTTCCTTGACAATGGGAGAAAAGTGTTGCACCATTCCCGGAGGTACTGCAATACCGGGTCGATGCGTGGAGCGGACGGAGCAAGCCCCATTTCCGACTCCCTGTTCGAAAAATCCATTTAATATGTAGTCCCCCGATGGGGGACGTATCAGATATTAAACTGATAAGAACAGATTTTTTTTTTACAAAATATATTTATTACGTTCGAAACCCAACAAAAATCTTACACAAATCAATCAATTCAAACACAAAATCCATTAAACATTTCAAAACTATTCAATAATAACCAAACCCCACAACCAAAAGTCATGTGAGTATCTTCCCTCCCCTTCCCAACTACAAACCAAAACCCATACCCCCACCAAAAAATCAAAGAAAAACTCACCCCATCCCGACCGACGGGGACGCCTTCTCCACTCCTGACGCTCCCCCGTCGGCCGCCATCCCCTCTCCCCTGGAAGCGGTAAACTCGCCCGACCCACTCTCACCCTGCGTCCCGTACCCCCCGCTTAGGTCTACCACCCTGCCCTCCTCCTGACTCCTGCCCGGGGACCCCACGCTCCCAAACAGGGAGCTTAAGCCTCCCTCCATCGCCCAATCCTGGGCCATTCCTGTGAAGTCCAGCTCAGACAGGGGTGTAAGGGAGAAGGAAGAGGGAGCCCACGAGGGCCCTGCAACCTCCACCTCCCCTCCCCCCTGATCTGCCCCCCCCCCTCTTTTACCACCCGTCCTCCTCGAGCGTTCCCCCCTTTTAGACCTTTTTAGTGGTGGAGTAAAAGGCAAAATGTTTTCATAACTTTGCTCCTTCTCCTCCTCTACCCGTGTTTTCACCTTTTTGCTGTCCCCCCGCACCTTCACTCCCTCTCCTTCTGGTCTCGCCACCGCTGCCTTCTCTGTCTTCTCCCTTTCTGTCTCTTTCATCTCCACCGCCTTCTTCCCTATCTCCTCCCTCTCGATTGCCTTCTCCGTCTCCTTCTCCACCGCCGTCTTCTCTGGCCCCTCCACTCTCCTGTCTCCTTCCTCCTCCTCCTCCTGCTCCTGCTCTCCTTCAGCCTCCTGCCCTTCCGTTTCTACTATGTTCTTGTCTTCTTTTTCTTTTTCTCCTCCCGCTTCCGTTTTTGCCTCCTCTTCCACCCGTGTGTCCGCTCCCTCTGTTCCAGCACTCTGTTCTTCGTCTCTTCTTCTACCCCCATCCCCTGCTCTCGCTCCCCCCCCTGCTGCAGACGCGTATGACCTCTGACGCGCCGGGCATTCACGCCACAGGTGTGTTAGCATGCCACACCCGTGACATGCCTTCGGCGCGTCACAGTCCCCCGCCCCGTGCTCAGCAGATCCACAGTACCTGCACTTCTTTGTGCTGCACGAGGCGAGGATATGACCATAGGCCATACAACGCCTGCAGAACGGAGGCTGACGGGCATAATACAATGTCCCCCGGTCAGCCCCCAGGGAGAACATAGCCGGAGGATGGAGGTAGCCTCCCAGGCCCTTTGGGTCTTCCCTGAGAAGAGCTTGATATGCTCTCCTCCCAGTCCAAAACCCGAGTGAATCCTTGAGGAGCCTTCCTGAGGAGATGTTATCCATATACCTCCCCAGGAAGGTCCTCACCTCTTCTTCTTTCACGTATGGGTTATACATCGTAACCGTCACCACTCTAAAATTTGTCTTCGCCAGGTTCGTCACTGCATAGAAGCACATAGGCTTCACTTCCTCCAATTCCCTTGCCTTCTGCATCGTGTACTCATGTTGTTTTTCTGTGTACAATGTCACATCAAAACCTCCCTCTATTGGATTCCCCTGGAGGCAGAAGACATCCTTTACTCCAATCTTGAGCGCACCCATCAAGATAGTTCTCCCGAATGTCTCCCTCCCAAATTGCTCCACCGCTTTGTCCTTCCACACGAATCTCAACGTGTTGGCCAATCCGATCCCCGGAACCGACCTGCTCCGCTCATTTCCCTCCATTCCTTACAGAAAATAAGGCTCTCTTCAAAAAGTGACTCAAAAACAAAAAACTTTCCTCCCTCCGGGCTTCCTTCGACCTTTTGGCTCAGCGGGCTTTGGGGCACCTCGGTACCAAGCTTGATCTGAGCCAAAAGGCCGAGAAGCGATAACCCACAAATTGACCCCTGCACCCGCCGGGCCCCCGGGGGCCTCGGCAGACCTCATCGGTTTGGCAAAAGTTGGCTCCTCCTCACCCAACGCTTCCCTGGTGACAGGCGGGTGTGTTTTTTTTAAAAAGTCGCTAATGCGTCGTTAGGTCACTAGCTCTTTAATCCTAGTGCGACTATTTGTTCAATGCCCGGCAAATACACCAGTCATCGTCGGGCTTGAACTCAATTGCCCGAGCGACTACTTTGAGTGGAAAAAATACGCCGGTCGGTCAGCCGGCTTCAAGTCAAACGCCTGAGCAAAAAGTCTCGGCGTCATCTCTGTCAATTTCTCTTGAAACAAGATACCGGGCTCTGCCAGAAGCAAAGCCCTTCCAAAAATACGTTGAACTCGTAAGTGTTCCTCTCCACGGAAGTCTTTAGTAAAAGGCGAAAGGCTTGTGCGTAATGAAGAGAAACCAGAGTCGTATGGAAGTCAGAGGTCGGGGCCCGAGACACACACGGTGCACTCTAGGCCGGGTCCCCGCGGGTGGTCCCCGAACCCACTCTTCCAAGTTTTCGAGGGCTGTGGGTAAAAAGTCACAGACAGACAGACAGACAGACAGACAGACAGACAGACAGACAGACAGACAGACAGACAATCCTGGTGAAGTGATTGTATTTTTGGGGGGGGCTCAAAAACACACACACACACACACACACAATCCTGGTGAAGTGATTGTATTTTTTGGGGGGGGCTCAAAAACACACACACACACACACACACACACACACACACACACACACACACACACACACACACACAATCCTGGTGAAGTGATTGTATTTTTTGGGGGGGGCTCAAAAACACACACACACACACACACACACACACACACACACACACAAACAATCCTGGTGAAGTGATTGTATTTTTTGGGGGGGGCTCAAAAACACACACACACACACACACACACACACACACACACACACACTCCTGGCCAATGTATTTTTTTTTTTTTTTTTTTTTTTTTTTTAAGTAAAATGGCGGGAAAACGGGGGACCCCCATGAAGGGGGCTTCGCACTTGTTTCAGTTTGGATGATTCTTCTTTTTTCATTCCTTCTCTTCTTCTGCTAGCTGTTTTACATAGATTTGGTGTATTTCTTTTTCCTTGACAATGGGAGAAAAGTGTTGCACCATTCCCGGAGGTACTGCAATACCGGGTCGATGCGTGGAGCGGACGGAGCAAGCCCCATTTCCGACTCCCTGTTCGAAAAATCCATTTAATATGTAGTCCCCCGATGGGGGACGTATCAGATATTAAACTGATAAGAACAGATTTTTTTTTTACAAAATATATTTATTACGTTCGAAACCCAACAAAAATCTTACACAAATCAATCAATTCAAACACAAAATCCATTAAACATTTCAAAACTATTCAATAATAACCAAACCCCACAACCAAAAGTCATGTGAGTATCTTCCCTCCCCTTCCCAACTACAAACCAAAACCCATACCCCCACCAAAAAATCAAAGAAAAACTCACCCCATCCCGACCGACGGGGACGCCTTCTCCACTCCTGACGCTCCCCCGTCGGCCGCCATCCCCTCTCCCCTGGAAGCGGTAAACTCGCCCGACCCACTCTCACCCTGCGTCCCGTACCCCCCGCTTAGGTCTACCACCCTGCCCTCCTCCTGACTCCTGCCCGGGGACCCCACGCTCCCAAACAGGGAGCTTAAGCCTCCCTCCATCGCCCAATCCTGGGCCATTCCTGTGAAGTCCAGCTCAGACAGGGGTGTAAGGGAGAAGGAAGAGGGAGCCCACGAGGGCCCTGCAACCTCCACCTCCCCTCCCCCCTGATCTGCCCCCCCCCCTCTTTTACCACCCGTCCTCCTCGAGCGTTCCCCCCTTTTAGACCTTTTTAGTGGTGGAGTAAAAGGCAAAATGTTTTCATAACTTTGCTCCTTCTCCTCCTCTACCCGTGTTTTCACCTTTTTGCTGTCCCCCCGCACCTTCACTCCCTCTCCTTCTGGTCTCGCCACCGCTGCCTTCTCTGTCTTCTCCCTTTCTGTCTCTTTCATCTCCACCGCCTTCTTCCCTATCTCCTCCCTCTCGATTGCCTTCTCCGTCTCCTTCTCCACCGCCGTCTTCTCTGGCCCCTCCACTCTCCTGTCTCCTTCCTCCTCCTCCTCCTGCTCCTGCTCTCCTTCAGCCTCCTGCCCTTCCGTTTCTACTATGTTCTTGTCTTCTTTTTCTTTTTCTCCTCCCGCTTCCGTTTTTGCCTCCTCTTCCACCCGTGTGTCCGCTCCCTCTGTTCCAGCACTCTGTTCTTCGTCTCTTCTTCTACCCCCATCCCCTGCTCTCGCTCCCCCCCCTGCTGCAGACGCGTATGACCTCTGACGCGCCGGGCATTCACGCCACAGGTGTGTTAGCATGCCACACCCGTGACATGCCTTCGGCGCGTCACAGTCCCCCGCCCCGTGCTCAGCAGATCCACAGTACCTGCACTTCTTTGTGCTGCACGAGGCGAGGATATGACCATAGGCCATACAACGCCTGCAGAACGGAGGCTGACGGGCATAATACAATGTCCCCCGGTCAGCCCCCAGGGAGAACATAGCCGGAGGATGGAGGTAGCCTCCCAGGCCCTTTGGGTCTTCCCTGAGAAGAGCTTGATATGCTCTCCTCCCAGTCCAAAACCCGAGTGAATCCTTGAGGAGCCTTCCTGAGGAGATGTTATCCATATACCTCCCCAGGAAGGTCCTCACCTCTTCTTCTTTCACGTATGGGTTATACATCGTAACCGTCACCACTCTAAAATTTGTCTTCGCCAGGTTCGTCACTGCATAGAAGCACATAGGCTTCACTTCCTCCAATTCCCTTGCCTTCTGCATCGTGTACTCATGTTGTTTTTCTGTGTACAATGTCACATCAAAACCTCCCTCTATTGGATTCCCCTGGAGGCAGAAGACATCCTTTACTCCAATCTTGAGCGCACCCATCAAGATAGTTCTCCCGAATGTCTCCCTCCCAAATTGCTCCACCGCTTTGTCCTTCCACACGAATCTCAACGTGTTGGCCAATCCGATCCCCGGAACCGACCTGCTCCGCTCATTTCCCTCCATTCCTTACAGAAAATAAGGCTCTCTTCAAAAAGTGACTCAAAAACAAAAAACTTTCCTCCCTCCGGGCTTCCTTCGACCTTTTGGCTCAGCGGGCTTTGGGGCACCTCGGTACCAAGCTTGATCTGAGCCAAAAGGCCGAGAAGCGATAACCCACAAATTGACCCCTGCACCCGCCGGGCCCCCGGGGGCCTCGGCAGACCTCATCGGTTTGGCAAAAGTTGGCTCCTCCTCACCCAACGCTTCCCTGGTGACAGGCGGGTGTGTTTTTTTTAAAAAGTCGCTAATGCGTCGTTAGGTCACTAGCTCTTTAATCCTAGTGCGACTATTTGTTCAATGCCCGGCAAATACACCAGTCATCGTCGGGCTTGAACTCAATTGCCCGAGCGACTACTTTGAGTGGAAAAAATACGCCGGTCGGTCAGCCGGCTTCAAGTCAAACGCCTGAGCAAAAAGTCTCGGCGTCATCTCTGTCAATTTCTCTTGAAACAAGATACCGGGCTCTGCCAGAAGCAAAGCCCTTCCAAAAATACGTTGAACTCGTAAGTGTTCCTCTCCACGGAAGTCTTTAGTAAAAGGCGAAAGGCTTGTGCGTAATGAAGAGAAACCAGAGTCGTATGGAAGTCAGAGGTCGGGGCCCGAGACACACACGGTGCACTCTAGGCCGGGTCCCCGCGGGTGGTCCCCGAACCCACTCTTCCAAGTTTTCGAGGGCTGTGGGTAAAAAGTCACAGACAGACAGACAGACAGACAGACAGACAGACAGACAGACAGACAGACAGACAATCCTGGTGAAGTGATTGTATTTTTGGGGGGGGCTCAAAAACACACACACACACACACACACAATCCTGGTGAAGTGATTGTATTTTTTGGGGGGGGCTCAAAAACACACACACACACACACACACACACACACACACACACACACACACACACACACACACAATCCTGGTGAAGTGATTGTATTTTTTGGGGGGGGCTCAAAAACACACACACACACACACACACACACACACACACACACACAAACAATCCTGGTGAAGTGATTGTATTTTTTGGGGGGGGCTCAAAAACACACACACACACACACACACACACACACACACACACACACTCCTGGCCAATGTATTTTTTTTTTTTTTTTTTTTTTTTTTTTAAGTAAAATGGCGGGAAAACGGGGGACCCCCATGAAGGGGGCTTCGCACTTGTTTCAGTTTGGATGATTCTTCTTTTTTCATTCCTTCTCTTCTTCTGCTAGCTGTTTTACATAGATTTGGTGTATTTCTTTTTCCTTGACAATGGGAGAAAAGTGTTGCACCATTCCCGGAGGTACTGCAATACCGGGTCGATGCGTGGAGCGGACGGAGCAAGCCCCATTTCCGACTCCCTGTTCGAAAAATCCATTTAATATGTAGTCCCCCGATGGGGGACGTATCAGATATTAAACTGATAAGAACAGATTTTTTTTTTACAAAATATATTTATTACGTTCGAAACCCAACAAAAATCTTACACAAATCAATCAATTCAAACACAAAATCCATTAAACATTTCAAAACTATTCAATAATAACCAAACCCCACAACCAAAAGTCATGTGAGTATCTTCCCTCCCCTTCCCAACTACAAACCAAAACCCATACCCCCACCAAAAAATCAAAGAAAAACTCACCCCATCCCGACCGACGGGGACGCCTTCTCCACTCCTGACGCTCCCCCGTCGGCCGCCATCCCCTCTCCCCTGGAAGCGGTAAACTCGCCCGACCCACTCTCACCCTGCGTCCCGTACCCCCCGCTTAGGTCTACCACCCTGCCCTCCTCCTGACTCCTGCCCGGGGACCCCACGCTCCCAAACAGGGAGCTTAAGCCTCCCTCCATCGCCCAATCCTGGGCCATTCCTGTGAAGTCCAGCTCAGACAGGGGTGTAAGGGAGAAGGAAGAGGGAGCCCACGAGGGCCCTGCAACCTCCACCTCCCCTCCCCCCTGATCTGCCCCCCCCCCTCTTTTACCACCCGTCCTCCTCGAGCGTTCCCCCCTTTTAGACCTTTTTAGTGGTGGAGTAAAAGGCAAAATGTTTTCATAACTTTGCTCCTTCTCCTCCTCTACCCGTGTTTTCACCTTTTTGCTGTCCCCCCGCACCTTCACTCCCTCTCCTTCTGGTCTCGCCACCGCTGCCTTCTCTGTCTTCTCCCTTTCTGTCTCTTTCATCTCCACCGCCTTCTTCCCTATCTCCTCCCTCTCGATTGCCTTCTCCGTCTCCTTCTCCACCGCCGTCTTCTCTGGCCCCTCCACTCTCCTGTCTCCTTCCTCCTCCTCCTCCTGCTCCTGCTCTCCTTCAGCCTCCTGCCCTTCCGTTTCTACTATGTTCTTGTCTTCTTTTTCTTTTTCTCCTCCCGCTTCCGTTTTTGCCTCCTCTTCCACCCGTGTGTCCGCTCCCTCTGTTCCAGCACTCTGTTCTTCGTCTCTTCTTCTACCCCCATCCCCTGCTCTCGCTCCCCCCCCTGCTGCAGACGCGTATGACCTCTGACGCGCCGGGCATTCACGCCACAGGTGTGTTAGCATGCCACACCCGTGACATGCCTTCGGCGCGTCACAGTCCCCCGCCCCGTGCTCAGCAGATCCACAGTACCTGCACTTCTTTGTGCTGCACGAGGCGAGGATATGACCATAGGCCATACAACGCCTGCAGAACGGAGGCTGACGGGCATAATACAATGTCCCCCGGTCAGCCCCCAGGGAGAACATAGCCGGAGGATGGAGGTAGCCTCCCAGGCCCTTTGGGTCTTCCCTGAGAAGAGCTTGATATGCTCTCCTCCCAGTCCAAAACCCGAGTGAATCCTTGAGGAGCCTTCCTGAGGAGATGTTATCCATATACCTCCCCAGGAAGGTCCTCACCTCTTCTTCTTTCACGTATGGGTTATACATCGTAACCGTCACCACTCTAAAATTTGTCTTCGCCAGGTTCGTCACTGCATAGAAGCACATAGGCTTCACTTCCTCCAATTCCCTTGCCTTCTGCATCGTGTACTCATGTTGTTTTTCTGTGTACAATGTCACATCAAAACCTCCCTCTATTGGATTCCCCTGGAGGCAGAAGACATCCTTTACTCCAATCTTGAGCGCACCCATCAAGATAGTTCTCCCGAATGTCTCCCTCCCAAATTGCTCCACCGCTTTGTCCTTCCACACGAATCTCAACGTGTTGGCCAATCCGATCCCCGGAACCGACCTGCTCCGCTCATTTCCCTCCATTCCTTACAGAAAATAAGGCTCTCTTCAAAAAGTGACTCAAAAACAAAAAACTTTCCTCCCTCCGGGCTTCCTTCGACCTTTTGGCTCAGCGGGCTTTGGGGCACCTCGGTACCAAGCTTGATCTGAGCCAAAAGGCCGAGAAGCGATAACCCACAAATTGACCCCTGCACCCGCCGGGCCCCCGGGGGCCTCGGCAGACCTCATCGGTTTGGCAAAAGTTGGCTCCTCCTCACCCAACGCTTCCCTGGTGACAGGCGGGTGTGTTTTTTTTTAAAAGTCGCTAATGCGTCGTTAGGTCACTAGCTCTTTAATCCTAGTGCGACTATTTGTTCAATGCCCGGCAAATACACCAGTCATCGTCGGGCTTGAACTCAATTGCCCGAGCGACTACTTTGAGTGGAAAAAATACGCCGGTCGGTCAGCCGGCTTCAAGTCAAACGCCTGAGCAAAAAGTCTCGGCGTCATCTCTGTCAATTTCTCTTGAAACAAGATACCGGGCTCTGCCAGAAGCAAAGCCCTTCCAAAAATACGTTGAACTCGTAAGTGTTCCTCTCCACGGAAGTCTTTAGTAAAAGGCGAAAGGCTTGTGCGTAATGAAGAGAAACCAGAGTCGTATGGAAGTCAGAGGTCGGGGCCCGAGACACACACGGTGCACTCTAGGCCGGGTCCCCGCGGGTGGTCCCCGAACCCACTCTTCCAAGTTTTCGAGGGCTGTGGGTAAAAAGTCACAGACAGACAGACAGACAGACAGACAGACAGACAGACAGACAGACAGACAGACAGACAATCCTGGTGAAGTGATTGTATTTTTGGGGGGGGGCTCAAAAACACACACACACACACACAATCCTGGTGAAGTGATTGTATTTTTTGGGGGGGGGGCTCAAAAACACACACACACACACACACACACACACACACACACACACACACACACACAATCCTGGTGAAGTGATTGTATTTTTTGGGGGGGGCTCAAAAACACACACACACACACACACACACACACACACACACAACAATCCTGGTGAAGTGATTGTATTTTTTGGGGGGGGCTCAAAAACACACACACACACACACACACACACACACACACACACACTCTCCTGGCCAATGTTTTTTTTTTTTTTTTTTTTTTTTTTTTTTAAGTAAAATGGCGGGAAAACGGGGGACCCCCATGAAGGGGGCTTCGCACTTGTTTCAGTTTGGATGATTCTTCTTTTTTCATTCCTTCTCTTCTTCTGCTAGCTGTTTTACATAGCTTGGTGTATTTCTTTTTCCTTGACAATGGGAGAAAAGTGTTGCACCGTTCCCGGAGGTACTGCAATACCGGGTCGATGCGTGGAGCGGACGGAGCAAGCCCCATTTCCGACTCCCTGTTCGAAAAATCCATTTAATATGTAGTCCCCCGATGGGGGACGTATCAGATATTAAACTGATAAGAACAGATTTTTTTTTTTTTTTTAGAAAAAATAATTTATTACAATCCATACCATTCATACCATACAAATCAAAATTTTCATTCAAAGTAAATCAATCATGGTATTTTTAATTCACAAAACAAAGAAAAACCCAAAACAAAAACTCAGGGGAGCATCATCCCTCCCCGTCATCCTACACACTACCTTTCCCTATCTCCCCATCCCTATTCTAGAATAACCCCAGCCCTAATCCCCCCTTCCATCTCTCCCGTGCAGCATGCTGCCCCCACTTCCTCTCCTCCCTCTTCATCCTCCCCCTCAAATCACCTTCCACCCTCCTCACTATTCCTTCCACCCCCCAATCTCTCCCTGTCTTGACCATGTTCTGCCTGGCTTCCCACAGCCCCCGCTTAAAGAGGCTCATGAGAAGCCAGAGCAGAAACCTATCCCTATCCGTGCCCCTCGCTCTCCCTACACCTCTCTCTAGCCTAGCCCACGTCAATACAAAATCACCTCTAACCCTTCCTAACAACACCCGTGCCTTCGCCCATACTACTCCGGCAATGGCACAGTCCCAAAAGACATGGCGCACAGTCTCCTCCCCGCCACAAGAAAGTCTTGGGCAGGTGGGGGATCGCGCCAAGCTATGCCGGTACATGGTGGAGCGTACCGGCAAACACTTGTGGAGGCTCAACCAATTCAGGTCCTTGAGCCTGTTGTCCAGGCCCCGCGCCTGCACTCCTTCCCAGACCGCCGCCGGGATGCCCACCACAGGTGCCGGACTTACTGCCCGTCTAACCTCCTCGTACAGGTGCCTGTGATCTAAACCTACTCGGGCGACTTCAACCTCGGGGTGCGCACGCAGCCACTTGGCCGCATGGCCAAAGTGCCACGGCAGCTGTTCCGCCCGAGGACCCGTGTTAGACCACACCATTACGCTTCTCGCCTGATACGAGAAGAACACCCGCAGGAGGTAACCGGACGGGTGCAGTACTGGCTGAGCAAGCTCCGTCAACAGAAATGAAACAAAAATTGCGTCCAGCTTGAGGGGGAGATGTGGTACCCCCCTACCTCCCTCCCCGATGGGACAGATCATGCGTGCCCTGGCGACCCACTCGTACCTGCCACCCCACATGAACTGAAACACCAGCCTCACTAGAGGCCTCCTCAGACTAGCCGGCAATGGGTAGATGTACGCCAAATACAATAGAGATGGCAATACATCCACCTTGAGAACCAGGACCTTGCCTAAAAAGGACAAAGACCTAGCCCTCCACATCGCTAGCTTCTTCTGTACCACTGCGATGCCCATGTTCCAGTTCAGCGTCGCTGAGCCGGAGGTCTCAAAATGGACCCCGAGTATCCTCAGGGCCCCGTTACAGAGAGATAACCCTCCGGGCACATCCGTCCTACCACTCCATCTTCCGAAAAACTTAACGGAAGACTTCGCGTGGTTAAGAACCGCCCCCGACGCTCGGGTGAAGTCCCCAATAATGGCAAGGGACCTTGTCAGGCACGAGTCCTTGCAAAGCAGCAAGGATGTGTCGTCGGCGTACTGTGTCAACTTGACACGGAGACCGCCACTTCCAGGGATCAGCAAGCCCTCCACCCCTGTGTCTGCCCTAATGGCAGCCCCCAGAGGCTCCATGTACAGAACGAAGAGGAGAGCCGAGAGCGGGCATCCCTGCCTGACCCCAGACGAGAGGTCAAAAACGTCACCTAAGTGACTGTTTACACTAACTCGGCACCCTGCTCCGACATATAATGTACGGATCCATCCTATAAACTTCTCCCCAAATCCTAATCTACCTAACACCCTGAATAGAAAGGATCTATTCACGCGATCAAAGGCTTTCGCCTGATCTAGCGCTGCTACCATTAAAGGCAGCCCCCTATCTTCTACCCAAGCGATGGAGTCCCTGATCAACTGTAGGTTCCATCTGATCGAGCGACCCTCTACCCCGCACGTCTGATCCTCATGGACGACGTAGGGAAGGGCTGTGCGCAACCGGTCCGCTAAAACCTTTGCAAGTAGCTTGTAATCTACGCACAGCATGGTCAACGGCCGCCAGTTGCCAAGGTCAGTTGCTTCCCCCTTCTTATAAAGAAGTGACAGCACACCGACCGCCATTGATCCCCCCGGTTTCCCCGTCTCAAGGATGGCCTTCAAGACTTCGAGAACCACTGGTCCAAGTATACCCCAAAACTTGAGGTAAAACTCGGCCGGCAGCCCATCCATCCCAGGCACCTTCCCTTTTCCCATCCTCCTGAGAGCGCTCTCAACCTCCTCGAGGGAGATCTGAGCCTCCATCACATCTCTAATGTCCTCCGGCAATCGCCGGGACAAGTGTTCTAAAAACACATTTCCCTGTTCTACATCTATTACCCTCTCTTTAAATAAACCTCGGAAATGATCAGTTGTTACCCTGACCATTTCCTCCGGTTTTCTAACTATGCTACCATCTTCTTTCCTCACCCCATGCATTATCTTCCTACTCTGTCTGCCCCTAACCGACTTAAAGAACATAGCGGAACAAGTCTCATTATGTTCTAGAAAGCCATTATGCGCACGCTCCAGGAAAGCTCGAGCCTTCCGCTCCTGCAGCTCCCTGAGCTGCGCCTTCAGGTCAGTGGATCTCTCCCAGTCAATCGACCCGCCGAGGTTGCCTGCCTCATACTCGAGTTCGAGCAACCTTTGGATACGATCCACCTCCCTCCTTTCCTCCCTTTTTTTCCTCTTACAATATCCTATTATAAAAGCCCTAATCCTTACCTTAACTAAATCCCACCACTCTAACACCCCCTCGCACATGGACCGGAGGCCTTCAAGCCCCCGAAAGAAACCAAAAAAGGTGTCAACGAAAGCTTGCTCCTCCAGCACATCCCGATCTAATTTCCAGTACCCCCTACCGAAGAGGCAGACTGGCGACCCCACCTGCAGGAGCACCCCGTCGTGATCTGAGAAAGACACAGGCAACAGCCGCCCAGACAACTGACCCAAAGACCTAGATAGGAAAATGTAGTCGAGCCTCCGCGCAACCCCCCGGGAGTTGCGCCATGTGGGACCAGCCATTGTCGGAGTAGAGTGCAGACCTCCATCAACCAGACCATGACAAGCCATTAGCCCGGTGATGGCGCCTGCACTACTATCTCCCCCTACCCCTAAATCTATATTAAAATCCCCCCCTATCACTAAGTGCCTATTTGTAACACACAGGGGCGTCAGACAGTCCACCATCTCCCTCCTGTCTGCCGCCACCTGTGGCCCATACACCACCACTAACCTATACCTACTATCCCTAAAAGTGACATCCACCCCCAACACCCTCCCCTGCATTACAACAAAAGATCCCTCCACCTTCACCTCCCTATTCCCAAACAAAATCCCCACCCCTGTAGAATGCACCCCACCTATACCCCAAACTGACTCCCCCTTATCCCACTCCCTACTAAACCTGATGACATCCCCTCCATCCCTCAGGTGAACCTCCTGTAAAAAACAAACATCAAAACCCACCCCTTCCAAAAAACTAAATACCGCCCTCCTCTTAACAAAATCCCTTAAACCCCTTACATTTAAACTAAAAATATTAACAGAAAATTTCATTTAAAAATAAATTATAAAACCTTACATCAATAAAATGCAACCCCAAATTAACCAAAAAACAGGAGACTCACCCGATGCTCCCCTGCTTCGTCTCATCCGGCGGGGACGTCCTCTCCTCTCCTGACGTCCCCCCGTCCTCCTCCATCTCTCCAACCCAGGATGCAGGGATGGTGTTAGGCCTTGGAGTTCCCTGCATCCTGGGTTCCCCACCAACACCCTCCTCTCCTCTCTCCCCAACGGCAGCTGGACTGAGGTCAAGAGCAGGAGATCCCACCTCCCCAAGCAGGAGTTGAGATCCCCCCTCAGACACCCAGCCCAGCGCCACGCCCTGGGAGTCTCCCTCCACCAGCTGTTGGGGGGCTGAGGCAAACAGCGATGCCAAAGGCGTTCTTCCCTCCCCCATCACACGCTTGGCCACCCCCTCCCCCCCCTCACCCCCCTCCCTCTCACAGCATGCCGAGCTCCCCCTCTTCCCTTTCTTCTTCGGCTTTGGAGGCAGCGGAGAGACACCACTCCCCCTCTCCGCCAGCTCCTCCACCATTCCCCTCAACTCCTCAACGAGGGCGCTCGACATGCTGTCCCCCCACTCCCTCACCCCCCTTCCCTCCTCCTCCTCCTCCCCCGCCACCGGCACCCCCTCCACCACCTCTCCCTCCATTGTCGCTGTCTCTCGCTCCTCCACTCCCTTTCTTCCTTTCGATTCCTTTCCTTCTTCTGCTCCCGTGTCTTCTTTTTTCCCTTGCCCTCCTGCTGTCACTCCTTGCTCCTCTTCTTTCCGTTCTTGTCTCTTGTCCTTCTCCTGTGATGCCCTTCCTTCCCCTCTTCTTCCCCCATCCCCCGCTCCTGCTCCCCCCCCCGCTGCAGACGCGTATGACCTCTGGCGAGCCGGGCACTCCCGCCACAGGTGTGTAGACGAGCCACACCCGTGGCACGCCTTCGGCACGTCGCAGTCCCTCGCCTCGTGCTCTCCAGATCCACAAAATCTGCACTTTTTTGTACTGCACGAGGCGAGGGTATGGCCGTAGGCCATACAACGCCTGCAAAACGGGGGCTGACGTGCGTAAAACAACGTCCCCCTGTCAGCCCCCAGGGAGAACATAGCGGGGGGATGGAGGTAGCCACCCTGTCCCTTTGGGTCCTCCCTGAGTAGGGCCTGGAACCCTCTCCTCCCATTCCAAAACCCCAGGGAGTCCCTGAGGAGCCTTGCTGAGGATACCTTGTCCATATACCTCCCCAGAAAGGCCCTCACTTCTTCATCCTTGACATGGGGGTTATAGATGTTGACTGTTACCACTCGAAAATTATTTCTTGCCAAGCTTGTGACCTCATAATGGCACATCGGCCTCCCAGCTCCAACTTCTCTCACCTTCTGCATGATTTCATCATGCTTTTCTTCGTTATAAAAAGTCACATCATACGCTGCTTCCGTGGGATTCCCTTGGAGGCAAAACACGTCCTTGACCGCCAACTTCAATACACCCAACAAGATCGTCCTCCCAAAGGTTTCTCGACCGGCTGGCTCCAACTCCTTATCTCTCCATGAAAAACGTACCGTGTTCGCCAGACCCATTCCAGGAACCGACCTGCTGTTTGGATTCTGCGCCATTTTGTCCTTGATAAATGCGATCCAAAAAATTGGAGGGAAAATTAAAGAAGCTTCCTACCAAAAAGCTCTCCGCCCTACCACCTTCGACCTCTTGACTCAGCGAGCTCTGGGGCACCTCGGTACCAAGCTTGATCTGAGCCAAAAGGCCGAGAAGCGATAACCCACAAATTGACCCCTGCACCCGCCGGGCCCCCGGGGGCCTCGGCAGACCTCATCGGTTTGGCAAAAGTTGGCTCCTCCTCACCCAACGCTTCCCTGGTGACAGGCGGGTGTGTTTTTTTTTAAAAGTCGCTAATGCGTCGTTAGGTCACTAGCTCTTTAATCCTAGTGCGACTATTTGTTCAATGCCCGGCAAATACACCAGTCATCGTCGGGCTTGAACTCAATTGCCCGAGCGACTACTTTGAGTGGAAAAAATACGCCGGTCGGTCAGCCGGCTTCAAGTCAAACGCCTGAGCAAAAAGTCTCGGCGTCATCTCTGTCAATTTCTCTTGAAACAAGATACCGGGCTCTGCCAGAAGCAAAGCCCTTCCAAAAATACGTTGAACTCGTAAGTGTTCCTCTCCACGGAAGTCTTTAGTAAAAGGCGAAAGGCTTGTGCGTAATGAAGAGAAACCAGAGTCGTATGGAAGTCAGAGGTCGGGGCCCGAGACACACACGGTGCACTCTAGGCCGGGTCCCCGCGGGTGGTCCCCGAACCCACTCTTCCAAGTTTTCGAGGGCTGTGGGTAAAAAGTCACAGACAGACAGACAGACAGACAGACAGACAGACAGACAGACAGACAGACAGACAGACAGATAGACAATCCTGGTGAAGTGATTGTATTTTTTGGGGGGGGGGCTCAAAAACACACACACACACACACAATCCTGGTGAAGTGATTGTATTTTTTGGGGGGGGGGGCTCAAAAACACACACACACACACACACACACACACACACACACACACACACACACAATCCTGGTGAAGTGATTGTATTTTTTTGGGGGGGCTCAAAAACACACACACACACACACACACACACACACAATCCTGGTGAAGTGATTGTATTTTTTGGGGGGGGCTCAAAAACACACACACACACACACACACACACACACACACACACACACTCTCCTGGCCAATGTTTTTTTTTTTTTTTTTTTTTTTTTTTTTTAAGTAAAATGGCGGGAAAACGGGGGACCCCCATGAAGGGGGCTTCGCACTTGTTTCAGTTTGGATGATTCTTCTTTTTTCATTCCTTCTCTTCTTCTGCTAGCTGTTTTACATAGCTTGGTGTATTTCTTTTTCCTTGACAATGGGAGAAAAGTGTTGCACCGTTCCCGGAGGTACTGCAATACCGGGTCGATGCGTGGAGCGGACGGAGCAAGCCCCATTTCCGACTCCCTGTTCGAAAAATCCATTTAATATGTAGTCCCCCGATGGGGGACGTATCAGATATTAAACTGATAAGAACAGATTTTTTTTTTTTTTTTAGAAAAAATAATTTATTACAATCCATACCATTCATACCATACAAATCAAAATTTTCATTCAAAGTAAATCAATCATGGTATTTTTAATTCACAAAACAAAGAAAAACCCAAAACAAAAACTCAGGGGAGCATCATCCCTCCCCGTCATCCTACACACTACCTTTCCCTATCTCCCCATCCCTATTCTAGAATAACCCCAGCCCTAATCCCCCCTTCCATCTCTCCCGTGCAGCATGCTGCCCCCACTTCCTCTCCTCCCTCTTCATCCTCCCCCTCAAATCACCTTCCACCCTCCTCACTATTCCTTCCACCCCCCAATCTCTCCCTGTCTTGACCATGTTCTGCCTGGCTTCCCACAGCCCCCGCTTAAAGAGGCTCATGAGAAGCCAGAGCAGAAACCTATCCCTATCCGTGCCCCTCGCTCTCCCTACACCTCTCTCTAGCCTAGCCCACGTCAATACAAAATCACCTCTAACCCTTCCTAACAACACCCGTGCCTTCGCCCATACTACTCCGGCAATGGCACAGTCCCAAAAGACATGGCGCACAGTCTCCTCCCCGCCACAAGAAAGTCTTGGGCAGGTGGGGGATCGCGCCAAGCTATGCCGGTACATGGTGGAGCGTACCGGCAAACACTTGTGGAGGCTCAACCAATTCAGGTCCTTGAGCCTGTTGTCCAGGCCCCGCGCCTGCACTCCTTCCCAGACCGCCGCCGGGATGCCCACCACAGGTGCCGGACTTACTGCCCGTCTAACCTCCTCGTACAGGTGCCTGTGATCTAAACCTACTCGGGCGACTTCAACCTCGGGGTGCGCACGCAGCCACTTGGCCGCATGGCCAAAGTGCCACGGCAGCTGTTCCGCCCGAGGACCCGTGTTAGACCACACCATTACGCTTCTCGCCTGATACGAGAAGAACACCCGCAGGAGGTAACCGGACGGGTGCAGTACTGGCTGAGCAAGCTCCGTCAACAGAAATGAAACAAAAATTGCGTCCAGCTTGAGGGGGAGATGTGGTACCCCCCTACCTCCCTCCCCGATGGGACAGATCATGCGTGCCCTGGCGACCCACTCGTACCTGCCACCCCACATGAACTGAAACACCAGCCTCACTAGAGGCCTCCTCAGACTAGCCGGCAATGGGTAGATGTACGCCAAATACAATAGAGATGGCAATACATCCACCTTGAGAACCAGGACCTTGCCTAAAAAGGACAAAGACCTAGCCCTCCACATCGCTAGCTTCTTCTGTACCACTGCGATGCCCATGTTCCAGTTCAGCGTCGCTGAGCCGGAGGTCTCAAAATGGACCCCGAGTATCCTCAGGGCCCCGTTACAGAGAGATAACCCTCCGGGCACATCCGTCCTACCACTCCATCTTCCGAAAAACTTAACGGAAGACTTCGCGTGGTTAAGAACCGCCCCCGACGCTCGGGTGAAGTCCCCAATAATGGCAAGGGACCTTGTCAGGCACGAGTCCTTGCAAAGCAGCAAGGATGTGTCGTCGGCGTACTGTGTCAACTTGACACGGAGACCGCCACTTCCAGGGATCAGCAAGCCCTCCACCCCTGTGTCTGCCCTAATGGCAGCCCCCAGAGGCTCCATGTACAGAACGAAGAGGAGAGCCGAGAGCGGGCATCCCTGCCTGACCCCAGACGAGAGGTCAAAAACGTCACCTAAGTGACTGTTTACACTAACTCGGCACCCTGCTCCGACATATAATGTACGGATCCATCCTATAAACTTCTCCCCAAATCCTAATCTACCTAACACCCTGAATAGAAAGGATCTATTCACGCGATCAAAGGCTTTCGCCTGATCTAGCGCTGCTACCATTAAAGGCAGCCCCCTATCTTCTACCCAAGCGATGGAGTCCCTGATCAACTGTAGGTTCCATCTGATCGAGCGACCCTCTACCCCGCACGTCTGATCCTCATGGACGACGTAGGGAAGGGCTGTGCGCAACCGGTCCGCTAAAACCTTTGCAAGTAGCTTGTAATCTACGCACAGCATGGTCAACGGCCGCCAGTTGCCAAGGTCAGTTGCTTCCCCCTTCTTATAAAGAAGTGACAGCACACCGACCGCCATTGATCCCCCCGGTTTCCCCGTCTCAAGGATGGCCTTCAAGACTTCGAGAACCACTGGTCCAAGTATACCCCAAAACTTGAGGTAAAACTCGGCCGGCAGCCCATCCATCCCAGGCACCTTCCCTTTTCCCATCCTCCTGAGAGCGCTCTCAACCTCCTCGAGGGAGATCTGAGCCTCCATCACATCTCTAATGTCCTCCGGCAATCGCCGGGACAAGTGTTCTAAAAACACATTTCCCTGTTCTACATCTATTACCCTCTCTTTAAATAAACCTCGGAAATGATCAGTTGTTACCCTGACCATTTCCTCCGGTTTTCTAACTATGCTACCATCTTCTTTCCTCACCCCATGCATTATCTTCCTACTCTGTCTGCCCCTAACCGACTTAAAGAACATAGCGGAACAAGTCTCATTATGTTCTAGAAAGCCATTATGCGCACGCTCCAGGAAAGCTCGAGCCTTCCGCTCCTGCAGCTCCCTGAGCTGCGCCTTCAGGTCAGTGGATCTCTCCCAGTCAATCGACCCGCCGAGGTTGCCTGCCTCATACTCGAGTTCGAGCAACCTTTGGATACGATCCACCTCCCTCCTTTCCTCCCTTTTTTTCCTCTTACAATATCCTATTATAAAAGCCCTAATCCTTACCTTAACTAAATCCCACCACTCTAACACCCCCTCGCACATGGACCGGAGGCCTTCAAGCCCCCGAAAGAAACCAAAAAAGGTGTCAACGAAAGCTTGCTCCTCCAGCACATCCCGATCTAATTTCCAGTACCCCCTACCGAAGAGGCAGACTGGCGACCCCACCTGCAGGAGCACCCCGTCGTGATCTGAGAAAGACACAGGCAACAGCCGCCCAGACAACTGACCCAAAGACCTAGATAGGAAAATGTAGTCGAGCCTCCGCGCAACCCCCCGGGAGTTGCGCCATGTGGGACCAGCCATTGTCGGAGTAGAGTGCAGACCTCCATCAACCAGACCATGACAAGCCATTAGCCCGGTGATGGCGCCTGCACTACTATCTCCCCCTACCCCTAAATCTATATTAAAATCCCCCCCTATCACTAAGTGCCTATTTGTAACACACAGGGGCGTCAGACAGTCCACCATCTCCCTCCTGTCTGCCGCCACCTGTGGCCCATACACCACCACTAACCTATACCTACTATCCCTAAAAGTGACATCCACCCCCAACACCCTCCCCTGCATTACAACAAAAGATCCCTCCACCTTCACCTCCCTATTCCCAAACAAAATCCCCACCCCTGTAGAATGCACCCCACCTATACCCCAAACTGACTCCCCCTTATCCCACTCCCTACTAAACCTGATGACATCCCCTCCATCCCTCAGGTGAACCTCCTGTAAAAAACAAACATCAAAACCCACCCCTTCCAAAAAACTAAATACCGCCCTCCTCTTAACAAAATCCCTTAAACCCCTTACATTTAAACTAAAAATATTAACAGAAAATTTCATTTAAAAATAAATTATAAAACCTTACATCAATAAAATGCAACCCCAAATTAACCAAAAAACAGGAGACTCACCCGATGCTCCCCTGCTTCGTCTCATCCGGCGGGGACGTCCTCTCCTCTCCTGACGTCCCCCCGTCCTCCTCCATCTCTCCAACCCAGGATGCAGGGATGGTGTTAGGCCTTGGAGTTCCCTGCATCCTGGGTTCCCCACCAACACCCTCCTCTCCTCTCTCCCCAACGGCAGCTGGACTGAGGTCAAGAGCAGGAGATCCCACCTCCCCAAGCAGGAGTTGAGATCCCCCCTCAGACACCCAGCCCAGCGCCACGCCCTGGGAGTCTCCCTCCACCAGCTGTTGGGGGGCTGAGGCAAACAGCGATGCCAAAGGCGTTCTTCCCTCCCCCATCACACGCTTGGCCACCCCCTCCCCCCCCTCACCCCCCTCCCTCTCACAGCATGCCGAGCTCCCCCTCTTCCCTTTCTTCTTCGGCTTTGGAGGCAGCGGAGAGACACCACTCCCCCTCTCCGCCAGCTCCTCCACCATTCCCCTCAACTCCTCAACGAGGGCGCTCGACATGCTGTCCCCCCACTCCCTCACCCCCCTTCCCTCCTCCTCCTCCTCCCCCGCCACCGGCACCCCCTCCACCACCTCTCCCTCCATTGTCGCTGTCTCTCGCTCCTCCACTCCCTTTCTTCCTTTCGATTCCTTTCCTTCTTCTGCTCCCGTGTCTTCTTTTTTCCCTTGCCCTCCTGCTGTCACTCCTTGCTCCTCTTCTTTCCGTTCTTGTCTCTTGTCCTTCTCCTGTGATGCCCTTCCTTCCCCTCTTCTTCCCCCATCCCCCGCTCCTGCTCCCCCCCCCGCTGCAGACGCGTATGACCTCTGGCGAGCCGGGCACTCCCGCCACAGGTGTGTAGACGAGCCACACCCGTGGCACGCCTTCGGCACGTCGCAGTCCCTCGCCTCGTGCTCTCCAGATCCACAAAATCTGCACTTTTTTGTACTGCACGAGGCGAGGGTATGGCCGTAGGCCATACAACGCCTGCAAAACGGGGGCTGACGTGCGTAAAACAACGTCCCCCTGTCAGCCCCCAGGGAGAACATAGCGGGGGGATGGAGGTAGCCACCCTGTCCCTTTGGGTCCTCCCTGAGTAGGGCCTGGAACCCTCTCCTCCCATTCCAAAACCCCAGGGAGTCCCTGAGGAGCCTTGCTGAGGATACCTTGTCCATATACCTCCCCAGAAAGGCCCTCACTTCTTCATCCTTGACATGGGGGTTATAGATGTTGACTGTTACCACTCGAAAATTATTTCTTGCCAAGCTTGTGACCTCATAATGGCACATCGGCCTCCCAGCTCCAACTTCTCTCACCTTCTGCATGATTTCATCATGCTTTTCTTCGTTATAAAAAGTCACATCATACGCTGCTTCCGTGGGATTCCCTTGGAGGCAAAACACGTCCTTGACCGCCAACTTCAATACACCCAACAAGATCGTCCTCCCAAAGGTTTCTCGACCGGCTGGCTCCAACTCCTTATCTCTCCATGAAAAACGTACCGTGTTCGCCAGACCCATTCCAGGAACCGACCTGCTGTTTGGATTCTGCGCCATTTTGTCCTTGATAAATGCGATCCAAAAAATTGGAGGGAAAATTAAAGAAGCTTCCTACCAAAAAGCTCTCCGCCCTACCACCTTCGACCTCTTGACTCAGCGAGCTCTGGGGCACCTCGGTACCAAGCTTGATCTGAGCCAAAAGGCCGAGAAGCGATAACCCACAAATTGACCCCTGCACCCGCCGGGCCCCCGGGGGCCTCGGCAGACCTCATCGGTTTGGCAAAAGTTGGCTCCTCCTCACCCAACGCTTCCCTGGTGACAGGCGGGTGTGTTTTTTTTTAAAAGTCGCTAATGCGTCGTTAGGTCACTAGCTCTTTAATCCTAGTGCGACTATTTGTTCAATGCCCGGCAAATACACCAGTCATCGTCGGGCTTGAACTCAATTGCCCGAGCGACTACTTTGAGTGGAAAAAATACGCCGGTCGGTCAGCCGGCTTCAAGTCAAACGCCTGAGCAAAAAGTCTCGGCGTCATCTCTGTCAATTTCTCTTGAAACAAGATACCGGGCTCTGCCAGAAGCAAAGCCCTTCCAAAAATACGTTGAACTCGTAAGTGTTCCTCTCCACGGAAGTCTTTAGTAAAAGGCGAAAGGCTTGTGCGTAATGAAGAGAAACCAGAGTCGTATGGAAGTCAGAGGTCGGGGCCCGAGACACACACGGTGCACTCTAGGCCGGGTCCCCGCGGGTGGTCCCCGAACCCACTCTTCCAAGTTTTCGAGGGCTGTGGGTAAAAAGTCACAGACAGACAGACAGACAGACAGACAGACAGACAGACAGACAGACAGACAGACAGACAGATAGACAATCCTGGTGAAGTGATTGTATTTTTTGGGGGGGGGGCTCAAAAACACACACACACACACACAATCCTGGTGAAGTGATTGTATTTTTTGGGGGGGGGGGCTCAAAAACACACACACACACACACACACACACACACACACACACACACACACACAATCCTGGTGAAGTGATTGTATTTTTTTGGGGGGGCTCAAAAACACACACACACACACACACACACACACACAATCCTGGTGAAGTGATTGTATTTTTTGGGGGGGGCTCAAAAACACACACACACACACACACACACACACACACACACACACACTCTCCTGGCCAATGTTTTTTTTTTTTTTTTTTTTTTTTTTTTTTAAGTAAAATGGCGGGAAAACGGGGGACCCCCATGAAGGGGGCTTCGCACTTGTTTCAGTTTGGATGATTCTTCTTTTTTCATTCCTTCTCTTCTTCTGCTAGCTGTTTTACATAGCTTGGTGTATTTCTTTTTCCTTGACAATGGGAGAAAAGTGTTGCACCGTTCCCGGAGGTACTGCAATACCGGGTCGATGCGTGGAGCGGACGGAGCAAGCCCCATTTCCGACTCCCTGTTCGAAAAATCCATTTAATATGTAGTCCCCCGATGGGGGACGTATCAGATATTAAACTGATAAGAACAGATTTTTTTTTTTTTTTAGAAAAAATAATTTATTACAATCCATACCATTCATACCATACAAATCAAAATTTTCATTCAAAGTAAATCAATCATGGTATTTTTAATTCACAAAACAAAGAAAAACCCAAAACAAAAACTCAGGGGAGCATCATCCCTCCCCGTCATCCTACACACTACCTTTCCCTATCTCCCCATCCCTATTCTAGAATAACCCCAGCCCTAATCCCCCCTTCCATCTCTCCCGTGCAGCATGCTGCCCCCACTTCCTCTCCTCCCTCTTCATCCTCCCCCTCAAATCACCTTCCACCCTCCTCACTATTCCTTCCACCCCCCAATCTCTCCCTGTCTTGACCATGTTCTGCCTGGCTTCCCACAGCCCCCGCTTAAAGAGGCTCATGAGAAGCCAGAGCAGAAACCTATCCCTATCCGTGCCCCTCGCTCTCCCTACACCTCTCTCTAGCCTAGCCCACGTCAATACAAAATCACCTCTAACCCTTCCTAACAACACCCGTGCCTTCGCCCATACTACTCCGGCAATGGCACAGTCCCAAAAGACATGGCGCACAGTCTCCTCCCCGCCACAAGAAAGTCTTGGGCAGGTGGGGGATCGCGCCAAGCTATGCCGGTACATGGTGGAGCGTACCGGCAAACACTTGTGGAGGCTCAACCAATTCAGGTCCTTGAGCCTGTTGTCCAGGCCCCGCGCCTGCACTCCTTCCCAGACCGCCGCCGGGATGCCCACCACAGGTGCCGGACTTACTGCCCGTCTAACCTCCTCGTACAGGTGCCTGTGATCTAAACCTACTCGGGCGACTTCAACCTCGGGGTGCGCACGCAGCCACTTGGCCGCATGGCCAAAGTGCCACGGCAGCTGTTCCGCCCGAGGACCCGTGTTAGACCACACCATTACGCTTCTCGCCTGATACGAGAAGAACACCCGCAGGAGGTAACCGGACGGGTGCAGTACTGGCTGAGCAAGCTCCGTCAACAGAAATGAAACAAAAATTGCGTCCAGCTTGAGGGGGAGATGTGGTACCCCCCTACCTCCCTCCCCGATGGGACAGATCATGCGTGCCCTGGCGACCCACTCGTACCTGCCACCCCACATGAACTGAAACACCAGCCTCACTAGAGGCCTCCTCAGACTAGCCGGCAATGGGTAGATGTACGCCAAATACAATAGAGATGGCAATACATCCACCTTGAGAACCAGGACCTTGCCTAAAAAGGACAAAGACCTAGCCCTCCACATCGCTAGCTTCTTCTGTACCACTGCGATGCCCATGTTCCAGTTCAGCGTCGCTGAGCCGGAGGTCTCAAAATGGACCCCGAGTATCCTCAGGGCCCCGTTACAGAGAGATAACCCTCCGGGCACATCCGTCCTACCACTCCATCTTCCGAAAAACTTAACGGAAGACTTCGCGTGGTTAAGAACCGCCCCCGACGCTCGGGTGAAGTCCCCAATAATGGCAAGGGACCTTGTCAGGCACGAGTCCTTGCAAAGCAGCAAGGATGTGTCGTCGGCGTACTGTGTCAACTTGACACGGAGACCGCCACTTCCAGGGATCAGCAAGCCCTCCACCCCTGTGTCTGCCCTAATGGCAGCCCCCAGAGGCTCCATGTACAGAACGAAGAGGAGAGCCGAGAGCGGGCATCCCTGCCTGACCCCAGACGAGAGGTCAAAAACGTCACCTAAGTGACTGTTTACACTAACTCGGCACCCTGCTCCGACATATAATGTACGGATCCATCCTATAAACTTCTCCCCAAATCCTAATCTACCTAACACCCTGAATAGAAAGGATCTATTCACGCGATCAAAGGCTTTCGCCTGATCTAGCGCTGCTACCATTAAAGGCAGCCCCCTATCTTCTACCCAAGCGATGGAGTCCCTGATCAACTGTAGGTTCCATCTGATCGAGCGACCCTCTACCCCGCACGTCTGATCCTCATGGACGACGTAGGGAAGGGCTGTGCGCAACCGGTCTGCTAAAACCTTTGCAAGTAGCTTGTAATCTACGCACAGCATGGTCAACGGCCGCCAGTTGCCAAGGTCAGTTGCTTCCCCCTTCTTATAAAGAAGTGACAGCACACCGACCGCCATTGATCCCCCCGGGACCCCCGTCTCAAGGATGGCCTTCAAGACTTCGAGGACCACTGGTCCAAGTATACCCCAAAACTTGAGGTAAAACTCGGCCGGCAGCCCATCCATCCCAGGCACCTTCCCTTTTCCCATCCTCCTGAGAGCGCTCTCAACCTCCTCGAGGGAGATCTGAGCCTCCATCACATCTCTAATGTCCTCCGGCAATCGCCGGGACAAGTGTTCTAAAAACACATTTCCCTGCTCTACATCTATTACCCTCTCTTTAAATAAACCTCGGAAATGATCAGTTGTTACCCTGACCATTTCCTCCGGTTTTCTAACTATGCTACCATCTTCTTTCCTCACCCCATGCATTATCTTCCTACTCTGTCTGGCCCTAACCGACTTAAAGAACATAGAGGAACAAGTCTCATTATGTTCTAAAAAGCCATTATGCGCACGCTCCAGGAAAGCTCGAGCCTTCCGCTCCTGCAGCTCCCTGAGCTGCGCCTTCAGGTCAGTGGATCTCTCCCAGTCAATCGACCCGCCGAGGTTGCCTGCCTCGTACTCGAGTTCGAGCAACCTTTGGATACGATCCACCTCCCTCCTTTCCTCCCTTTTTTTCCTCTTACAATATCCTATTATAAAAGCCCTAATCCTTACCTTAACTAAATCCCACCACTCCAACACCCCCTCGCACATGGACCGGAGGCCTTCAAGCCCCCGAAAGAAACCAAAAAAGGTGTCGACGAAAGCTTGCTCCTCCAGCACATCCCGATCTAATTTCCAGTACCCCCTACCGAAGAGGCAGACTGGCGGCCCCACCTGCAGGAGCACCCCGTCGTGATCTGAGAAGAACACAGGCAACAGCCGCCCAGACAACTGGCCCAAAGACCTAGATAGAAAAATATAGTCGAGCCTCCGCGCAACCCCCCGAGAGTTACGCCATGTGGGACCCGCCATTGTCGGAGTAGTGTGCAGGCCTCCATCAACCAGACCATGGCAAGCCATAAGCCCGGTGATGGCGCCTGCACTACTATCCCCCGCTAACCCTAAATCTATGTTAAAATCCCCACCTATCACCAAGTGCCTATTTGTGACACACAGGGGCGCCAGACAGTCCACCATCTCCCTCCTGTCTGCCGCCACCTGTGGCCCATACACCACCACTAACCTATACCTACTATCCCTAAAAGTGACATCCACCCCCAACACCCTCCCCTGCATTACAACAAAAGTGCTCTCTACTCTAACCTCCCTATTCCCAAACAAAATACCCACCCCCGTAGAGTGAACCCCACCTATACCCCAAATTGATTCCCCCTTATCCCACTCCCTACTAAACCTGATGACATCCCCTCCATCCCTCAGGTGAACCTCCTGTACAAAACAAACATCAAAACCCACCCCTTCCAAAAAACTAAAAACCGCCCTCCTCTTAACAAAATCCCTCAAACCCCTTACATTTAAACTAAAAATATTAACAGAAAATGTCATTTAAAAATTAAATTACAAAACCTTACATCAATGAAATGAAAACCCCAAATTAACCAAAAAACAGGAGACTCACCCGATGCTCCCCTGCCTCGTCTCATCCGGCGGGGACGTCCTCTCCTCTCCTGACGTCCCCCCGTCCTCCTCCATCTCTCCAACCCAGGATGCAGGGATGGTGTTAGGCCTTGGAGTTCCCTGCATCCTGGGTTCCCCACCAACACCCTCCGTTTCTGTCTCCCTGTAGGCTGCTGGACTGAGGTCGAGAGCAGGGGACCCCATCTCCCCAAGCAGGAGTTGAGATCCCCCCTCAGACCCCCAGCCCAGCGCCACGCCCTGGGAGTCACCCTCCACCAGCTGTTGAGGGGCTGATAAAAATAACGAGGACAAGGGCGTTCTTCTTTCCCCCATCACACGCTTGGCCACCCCCTCCCCCCCCACACCCCCCTCCCTCTCACAGCCTGTCAAGCACACCCTCCTCTTCCCTTTCTTCTTTGGTGTTGGAGGTAGCGGGGAGACACCACCCCTCTTCCCCGCCATCTCCTCCACCATTCCCCGCATCTCTTCAACAAGGGCGCTCGACAAGCTGTCCCCCCACTCCTTCACTCCTTCTTCCTCCTCCGGTCCTTCTTCTGGTCCCGTCTCAGCTTCTCCTTCCATTTCCGCCACCGTTCCCTCCTCCACCTCCTCTCTCGCCACTGCCCCAGTCTCCTTCTTCTCTGTTCCTTCCGCCTCCTTCCCCTCCTCTCCTTCTGTTCCAGCCTCCTTCCTCCCGTCCTTCTCCTTCCGTGCAGTCTTTTCCCCTGTGCCATTACCTTCATCCAGGCCCTTACTTTCCTTTCTCCCCCCATCCCCCGTTCTCCCTCCAGCCGCAGACGCGTACGACCTCTGACGAGCCGGGCACTCACGCCACAGGTGTGCTGACGAGCCACACCCGTGGCAAGCCTTGGGCTCGTCACAATCCTTGGCCTCGTGCTCTCCCGACCCACAGAACTTGCATTTTCTGGTGTTGCACGAGGCCAGGATATGACCATAGGCCATACAACGCCTGCAGAAAGGAGGCTGACGGGCATAGAATAATGTCCCCCTGTCAGCCCCCAGGGAGAACATCGCCGGGGGATGGAGGTAGCCACCTAAACCCTTCGGGTCCTCCCTGAGAAGGACCTGGAACCCTCTCCTCCCGTTCCAGAATCCCAGGGAGTCCCTGAGGTGCCTCGCTGAGGAGACGTTTTCCACGTATCTCCCCAGAAAGGCCCTCACCTCCTCATCCTTTACATGGGGATTGTACATGGTGACGGTGACCACCCTGAAATTGTTCCTTGCCAGGCTGGTCACCTCGTAATGGCACAGGGGTCTTGCTCCTTTCCCTTCCCTCACCTTCTTCATAATATCGTCATGCTTCTCCTCCACATGAAACGTCACATCATATGCCTTCTCCATCGGGTTCCCCTGAAGGCATAGAACATCTTTAACCTGTAGATTCAGGTAGCCCATCAGGATATTTCTCCCAAACGTATCTCGTCCCCATGGCTCCGTCTCCTTGTCCGTCCAGGCAAACCTCACGGTGTTGGCCAAGCCAATCCCTGGAACCTGCCTGATTGGCTTTTGCTGCTCCATCTCTTCCAACAAAAATGCTCTCTTATACAAGAAGCCAAAGAAAAAAGAAATCCGAAAACTCCGATTCCCGCCAAAAAAAAACAAAATAAAATTTTCCTCCCTCCTGCCTTCCTTCGACCTTCTGGCTCAGCGGGCTTTGGGGCACCTCGGTACCAAGCTTGATCTGAGCCAAAAGGCCGAGAAGCGATAACCCACAAATTGACCCCTGCACCCGCCGGGCCCCCGGGGGCCTCGGCAGACCTCATCGGTTTGGCAAAAGTTGGCTCCTCCTCACCCAACGCTTCCC
>NC_138300.1:61802500-61807500 GCF_965601325.2 Salmo salar
TCCGACTCCCTGTTCGAAAAATCCATTTAATATGTAGTCCCCCGATGGGGGACGTATCAGATATTAAACTGATAAGAACAGATTTTTTTTTTTTTTTTGAAAAAATAATTTATTACATTCAATGCCATTCATACAATACAACACAAAATCATACACTCCATTCAAACGCAAATAATAATGGCATTTTTAATTCACAAACCAAACGAAAACCCAAAACAAAAAACTCAGGGGAGCATCATCCCTCCCCGTCATCCTAAACACTAACTTTCCCTATCTTCCCGTCCCTAATCTAAAATAACCCCAGCCCTAATCCCCCCTTCCATCTCTCCCGGGCAGCATGCTGCCCCCACTTCGTCTCCTCCCTCTTCATCCTCCCCCTCAAATCTCCTTCCACCCTCCTCACTATTCCTTCCACCCCCCAATCTCTCCCTGTCTTGACCATGTTCTGCCTGGCTTCCCACAGCCCTCGCTTAAAGAGGCTCATGAGAAGCCAGAGCAGAAACCTATCCCTATCCGTCCCCCTCGCTCTCCCTACACCTCTCTCTAACCTAGCCCAAGTCAAAACAAAATCCCCTCTAACCCTTCCTAACAACACCCGTGCCTTTGCCCATACTACTCCGGCAATGGCACAGTCCCAAAAGACATGGCGCACAGTCTCCTCCCTGCCACAAGAAAGTCTTGGACAGGTGGGGGATCGCGCCAAGCTATGCCGGTACATGGTGGAGCGTACCGGCAAACACTTGTGGAGGCTCAACCAATTCAGGTCCTTGAGCCTGTTGTCTAGACCCCGCGCCTGCACTCCCTCCCAGACCACCGCCGGGATGCCCACCACAGGTGCTGGACTTACTGCCCGCCTGACCTCCTCGTACAGGTGCCTGTGGTCTAAACCTACTCGGGCGACTTCAACCTCGGGGTGTGCACGCAGCCACTTGGCCGCATGGCCAAAGTGCCACGGCAGCTGTTCCGCCCGAGGACCCGTGTTAGACCACACCATTACGCTTCTCGCCTGATACGAGAAGAACACCCGCAGGAGGTAACCGGACGGGTGTAGTACTGGCTGAGCAAGCTCCGTCAACAGAAAAGAAACAAAAATTGCGTCCAGCTTGAGGGGGAGATGTGGTACCCCCCTACCTCCCTCCCCGATGGGACAGATCATGCGTGCCCTGGCGACCCACTCGTACCTGCCACCCCACATGAACTGAAACACCAGCCTCACTAGATGCCTCCGAAGACAAGCCGGCAATGGGTAGATGTACGCCAAGTACAATAGAGATGGCAATACATCCACCTTGAGAACCAGGACCTTGCCTAAAAAGGACAACGACCTAGCCCTCCACATCTCTAGCTTCCTCTGTACCACTGCGATGCCCATGTTCCAGTTCAGCGTCGCTGAGCCGGAGGTCTCAAAATGGACCCCGAGTATCCTCAGGGCCCCGTTACAGAGAGATAACCCTCCGGGCACATCCGTCCTACCACTCCATCTTCCGAAAAACTTAACGGAAGACTTCGCGTGGTTAAGAACCGCCCCCGACGCTCGGGTGAAATCCCCAATAATGGCAAGGGACCTTGTCAGGCACGAGTCCTTGCAAAGCAGCAAGGATGTGTCGTCGGCATACTGTGTCAACTTGACACGGAGACCGCCACTTCCAGGGATCAGCAAGCCCTCCACCCCTGTGTCTGCCCTAATGGCAGCCCCCAGAGGCTCCATGTACAGAACGAAGAGGAGAGCCGAGAGCGGGCATCCCTGCCTAACCCCAGACGAGAGGTCAAAAACGTCACCTAAGTGACTGTTTACGCTAACTCGGCACCCTGCCCCGACATATAATGTACGGATCCATCCTATAAACTTCTCCCCAAATCCTAATCTACCTAACACCCTGAATAGAAAGGATCTATTCACGCGATCAAAGGCTTTTGCCTGATCTAGCGCTGCTACCATTAAAGGCAGCCCCCTATCTTCTACCCAAGCGATGGAGTCCCTGATCAACTGTAGGTTCCATCTGATCGAGCGACCCTCTACCCCGCACGTCTGATCCTCATGGACGACGTAGGGAAGGGCTGTGCGTAACCGGTCTGCTAAAACCTTTGCAAGTAGCTTGTAATCTACGCACAGCATGGTCAACGGCCGCCAGTTGCCAAGGTCAGTTGCTTCCCCCTTCTTATAAAGAAGTGACAGCACACCGACCGCCATTGATCCCCCCGGGACCCCCGTCTCAAGGATGGCCTTCAAGACTTCGAGGACCACTGGTCCAAGTATACCCCAAAACTTGAGGTAAAACTCGGCCGGCAGCCCATCCATCCCAGGCACCTTCCCTTTTCCCATCCTCCTGAGAGCACTCTCAACCTCCTCGAGGGAGATCTGAGCCTCCATCACATCTCTAATGTCCTCCGGCAATCGCCGGGACAAGTGTTCTAAAAACACATTTCCCTGCTCTACATCTATTACCCTCTCTTTAAATAAACCTCGGAAATTATCAGTTGTTACCCTGACCATTTCCTCCGGTTTTCTAACTATGCTACCATCTTCTTTCCTCACCCCATGCATTATCTTCCTACTCTGTCTGGCCCTAACCGACTTAAAGAACATAGCGGAACAAGTCTCATTATGTTCTAGAAAGCCATTATGCGCACGCTCCAGGAAAGCTCGAGCCTTCCGCTCCTGCAGCTCCCTGAGCTGCGCCTTCAGGTCAGTGGATCTCTCCCAGTCAAACGAACCGCCGAGGTTGCCTGCCTCGTACTCGAGTTCGAGCAACCTTTGGATACGATCCACCTCCCTCCTTTCCTCCCTTTTTTTCCTCTTACAATATCCTATTATAAAAGCCCTAATCCTTACCTTAACTAAATCCCACCACTCTAACACCCCCTCGCACATGGACCGGAGGCCTTCAAGCCCCCGAAAGAAACCAAAAAAGGTGTCAACGAAAGCTTGCTCCTCCAGCACATCCCGATCTAATTTCCAGTACCCCCTACCGAAGAGGCAGACTGGCGACCCCACCTGCAGGAGCACCCCGTCGTGATCTGAGAAGGACACAGGCAACAGCCGCCCAGACAACTGACCCAAAGACCTAGATAGGAAAATGTAGTCGAGCCTCCGCGCAACCCCCCGGGAGTTGCGCCATGTGGGACCAGCCATTGTCGGAGTAGAGTGCAGGCCTCCATCAACCAGACCATGGCAAGCCATTAGCCCGGTGATGGCGCCTGCACTACTATCTCCCCCTACCCCTAAATCTATATTAAAATCCCCCCCTATCACTAAGTGCCTATTTGTAACACACAGGGGCGTCAGACAGTCCACCATCTCCCTCCTGTCTGCCGCCACCTGTGGCCCATACACCACCACTAACCTATACCTACTATCCCTAAAAGTGACATCCACCCCCAACACCCTCCCCTGCATTACAACAAAAGATCCCTCCACCTTCACCTCCCTATTCCCAAACAAAATCCCCACCCCTGTAGAATGCACCCCACCTATACCCCAAACTGACTCCCCCTTACCCCACTCCCTACTAAACCTGACGACATCCCCTCCATCCCTCAGGTGAACCTCCTGTAAAAAACAAACATCAAAACCCACCCCTTCCAAAAAACTAAAAACCGCCCTCCTCTTAACAAAATCCCTTAAACCCCTTACATTTAAACTAAAAATATTAACAGAAAATGTCATTTAAAATTAAAATAAAAACCTTACATCAATGAAATGAAACCCCAAAATAACCAAAAAAAAACAGGAGACTCACCCGATGCTCCCCTGCTTCGACTCATCCGGCGGGGACGTCTTCTCCTCTCCTGACGTCCCCCCGTCCTCCTCCATCTCTCCAACCCAGGATGCAGGTATGGTGTTAGGCCTTGGAGTGTCCTGCATCCTGGGTTCCCCACCAACACCCTTCGTTCCTCTCTCCCTGTAGGCTGCTGGACTGAGGTCGAGAGCAGGGGACCCCATCTCCCCAAGCAGGAGTTGAGATCCCCCCTCAGACACCCAGCCCAGCGCCACGCCCTGGGAGTCACCCTCCACCAGCTGTTGAGGGGCTGAGGAAAACAGCGAGGACAGGGCCGTTCTTCCCTCCCCCATCCCACGCTTGGCCTCCCCCTCCACACCCCCCTCCCTCTCACAGCATGCCGAGCCCCCCCTCCTTTTCCCTTTCTTCTTAGGCGTTGGAGGCAGCGGAGAATCACCACTCCCCCTCTCCGCCAGCTCCTCCACCATTCCCCTTAACTCTTCAACGAGGGCGCTCGACATGCTGTCCCCCCACTCCTTCCCTCCTCTCTTCCCCGCTCCTTCTTCTGGTCCTGTCCTCGCTTCTCCCTCCATTTCCGTCACTGTTCCCTCCTCCACCTCCGCCTCCGCTCTCTCCACTGTTCCAGGCTTCTTCTCTGCTCCTTCACCTCCTTCCGCCTCCTTCCTCTCGCCCTCTTCCCGTCCTGTCTTCTCCCCTGTGCCATTACTGTCTTCCGCATCCTTCCTTTCTCTTCTTCCCCCATCCCCCGCTCCCCCTCCAGCTGCAGACGCGTATGACCTTTGACGAGCCGGGCAATCACGCCACAGGTGTGTTGACGCGCCACACCCGTGGCAAGCCTTGGGCTCGTCACAGTCCTTGGCCTCGTGCTCTCCCGACCCACAGAACCTGCACTTCCTGGTGTTGCACGAGGCCAGGACATGACCGTAGGCCATACAACGCCTGCAGAACGGAGGCTGACGGGCATAAAACAATGTCCCCCTGTCAGCCCCCAGGGAGAACATTGCCGGGGGATGGAGGTAGCCACCCAATCCCTTCGGGTCCTCCCTGAGAAGGACCTGGAACCCTCTCCTTCCGTTCCAGAATCCCAGGGAGTCCCTGAGGTGCCTCGCTGAGGAGACGTTGTCAGCGTACCTCCCCAGAAAGGCCCTCACCTCCTCATCCTTCACATGCGGATTGTACATATTTATGGTGACCACCCTGAAATTGTTCTTAGCCAGGCTGGTCACCTCGTAATGGCACAGGGGTTTCTCTTTCCCAAGC
>NC_138300.1:61815000-61830000 GCF_965601325.2 Salmo salar
CTCGTGGACGACGTAGGGAAGGGCTGTGCGCAACCGGTCTGCTAAGACCTTTGCTAAGAGCTTATAGTCTACACACAGCATGGTCAATGGCCTCCAGTTGCCCAGGTCAGTTGCTTCCCCCTTCTTATAAAGAAGTGACAGCACACCGACAGCCATTGATCCCCCCGGGACCCCCGTCTCAAGGATGGCCTTCAAGACTTCGAGGACCACTGGTCCAAATATACCCCAAAACTTGAGGTAAAACTCGGCCGGCAACCCATCCATCCCAGGCACCTTCCCTTTTCCCATCCTCCTGAGAGCACTCTCAACCTCCTCGAGGGAGATCTGAGCCTCCATCACATCTCTAATGTCCTCCGGCAATCGCCGGGACAAGTGTTCTAAAAACACATTTCCCTGCTCTACATCTATTACCCTCTCTTTAAATAAACCTCGGAAATGATCAGTTGTCACCCTGACCATTTCCTCCGGTTTTCTAACTATGCTATCATCTTCTTTCCTCACCCCATGCATTATCTTCCTACTCTGTCTGCCCCTAACCGACTTAAAGAACATAGCGGAACAAGTCTCATTATGTTCTAGAAAGCCATTATGCGCACGCTCCAGGAAAGCTCGAGCCTTCCGCTCCTGCAGCTCCCTGAGCTGCGCCTTCAGGTCAGTGGATCTCTCCCAGTCAATCGACCCGCCGAGGTTGCCTGCCTCGTACTCGAGTTCGAGCAACCTTTGGATACGATCCACCTCCCTCCTTTCCTCCCTTTTTTTCCTCTTACAATATCCTATTATAAAAGCCCTAATCCTTACCTTAACTAAATCCCACCACTCTAACACCCCCTCGCACATGGACCGGAGGCCTTCAAGCCCCCGAAAGAAACCAAAAAAGGTGTCAACGAAAGCTTGCTCCTCCAGCACATCCCGATCTAATTTCCAGTACCCCCTACCGAAGAGGCAGACTGGCGACCCCACCTGCAGGAGCACCCCGTCGTGATCTGAGAAGAACACAGGCAACAGCCGCCCAGACAACTGACCCAAAGACCTAGATAGGAAAATGTAGTCGAGCCTCCGCGCAACCCCCCGGGAGTTGCGCCATGTGGGACCAGCCATTGTCGGAGTAGAGTGCAGGCCTCCATCAACCAGACCATGGCAAGCCATTAGCCCGGTGATGGCGCCTGCACTACTATCCCCCGCTAACCCTAAATCTATATTAAAATCCCCCCCTATCACTAAGTGCCTATTTGTAACACACAGGGGCGTCAGACAGTCCACCATCTCCCTCCTGTCTGCCGCCACCTGTGGCCCATACACCACCACTAACCTATACCTACTATCCCTAAAAGTGACATCCACCCCCATAACCCTCCCTTGCATCACAACAAACGTGCCCTCCACCTTCACCTCCCTATTCCCAAACAAAATCCCCACCCCTGTAGAATGCACCCCACCTATACCCCAAACTGACTCCCCCTTATCCCACTCCCTCCTAAACCTGATGACATCCCCTCCATCCCTCAGGTGAACCTCCTGTAAAAAACAAACATCAAAACCAACCCCCTCTAAAAAACTAAAAGCCGCCCTCCTTTTAACATAATCCCTTAAACCCCTTACATTTAAACTAAACAAAATTAACATAAGATATTATTTTTACAAAACACAACACAAAACCATTACTTCTTTAAAATTAAAACCCCAAAACAATCAAAAAAACAGGAGGCTCACCCGATGCTCCCCTGCTCCTTCTCCTCCGGCGGGGACGTCTTCTGCTCTCCTGACGCCCCCCCGTCCTCCTCCATCTCCCCAACCCAGGATGCAGGTATGGTGTTAGGCCTTGGAGTGCTCTGCATCCTGGGTTCCCCACCAACACCCGTAACTTCTTCCTCCCTGTAAATTTCCGGGTTTAGAGTAGGGGACCCCATCTCCTCAAAGAGGAGTTGAGATCCCCCCCCAGACATCCAGCTCTGAGCCACTTCCTGGGAGTCACGCTCCACCACATGTTGAGGGGCTGAGGAAACCAGCAAAGAAACTTTTCCCTCCCCCATCCCTCGCTTGGCAACCCCATCCACCCCCCCCTCCCTTTCACCGCCTGTCGAGCACCCCCTCTTCTTCACTTTCTTCCTAGGAGTTGGAGGTAAAGGGGATACACCCCCCTTCCCTGCCAACTCCTCCACCATTCCTCTCATCTCTTCAACGAGGGCGCTCGACATGCTGTCCCCCCACTCCCTCACCCCCATTCCCTCCTCCTCCCCCTCCACAGCCCCTGCCACCGGCACCCCCTCCACCACCTCTCCCTCCATTGTTGCAGTCTCTCGCTCCTCCACTCCCTTGCTTCCTTCTCCTTCCTTTCGATCTTCCGTTCCTTCTGCTGCCGCTCCTTTCTCCTCTTCTTTCCGTGCTACCTTCCGCTCTGGGCCAGTGCCCTGGTCCTGAGATGGCTTTCCTTCCCCTCCTCTTCTTCCCCCATCCCCCGCTCCTGCTCCCCCCCCAGCTGCAGACGCGTATGACCTCCGACGAGCCGGGCACTCCCGCCACAGGTGCGCTGACGAGCCACACCCGTGGCACGCCTTCGGCTCGTCGCAGTCCCTCGCCTCGTGCTCCACCGATCCACAAATTCGGCACTTTCTTGTGCTGCACGAGGCGAGGATATGACCGTAGGCCATACAACGCCTGCAAAACGGGGGCTGACGTGCATAAAACAACGTCCCCCTGTCAGCCCCCAGGGAGAACATCGCAGGGGGATGGAGGTAGCCACCCTGTCCCTTTGGGTCCTCCCTGAGGAGGGCCTGGAATCCTCTCCTCCCATTCCAAAATCCCAGGGAGTCCCTGAGGAGCCTCTCTGAGGAGACCTTGTCCATATACCTCCCCAGAAAGGCCCTCACTTCTTCCTCCTTTACATGCGGATTGTACATTGTAACCGTCACCACCCTGAAATTATTCCTGGCAAGGCTTGTTACTCCATAAAAGCACATCGGCCTTTCTCCTTCCAACGCCCTCACCCTCTTCATGATTTCATCATGCTTCTCCTCTGTATAGCAGGTCACGTCATACGCCCTCTCCATTGGGTTGCCCTGGAGGCAGAGGACATCCTTCACCGACATCTTTAGGCATCCCATCAGGATTGTTCTTCCAAATGTTTCTCTCCCGAATTCTTCCACCTCCTGGTCCTTCCATGCAAATCTTAGCGTATTTGCCAAACCTACTCCCGGTACCGACCTGTTCTTTATATTTTTCTCCATTCTTTCAAGAATAAAAAAAAGCTCTCTTAAAAGAAGCCAATGAAAAATAAAGGATATCTGAAAAAAACGATTCCAGTAAACAAAACAAAATTTCCTCCCTCCTGCCTTCCTTCGACCTTTTGGCTCAGCGGGCTTTGGGGCACCTCGGTACCAAGCTTGATCTGAGCCAAAAGGCCGAGAAGCGATAACCCACAAATTGACCCCTGCACCCGCCGGGCCCCCGGGGGCCTCGGCAGACCTCATCGGTTTGGCAAAAGTTGGCTCCTCCTCACCCAACGCTTCCCTGGTGACAGGCGGGTGTGTTTTTTTTTAAAAGTCGCTAATGCGTCGTTAGGTCACTAGCTCTTTAATCCTAGTGCGACTATTTGTTCAATGCCCGGCAAATACACCAGTCATCGTCGGGCTTGAACTCAATTGCCCGAGCGACTACTTTGAGTGGAAAAAATACGCCGGTCGGTCAGCCGGCTTCAAGTCAAACGCCTGAGCAAAAAGTCTCGGCGTCATCTCTGTCAATTTCTCTTGAAACAAGATACCGGGCTCTGCCAGAAGCAAAGCCCTTCCAAAAATACGTTGAACTCGTAAGTGTTCCTCTCCACGGAAGTCTTTAGTAAAAGGCGAAAGGCTTGTGCGTAATGAAGAGAAACCAGAGTCGTATGGAAGTCAGAGGTCGGGGCCCGAGACACACACGGTGCACTCTAGGCCGGGTCCCCGCGGGTGGTCCCCGAACCCACTCTTCCAAGTTTTCGAGGGCTGTGGGTAAAAAGTCACAGACAGACAGACAGACAGACAGACAGACAGACAGACAGACAGACAGACAGACAGACAGACAGACAATCCTGGTGAAGTGATTGTATTTTTGGGGGGGGCTCAACACACACACACACACACACACAATCCTGGTGAAGTGATTGTATTTTTTGGGGGGGGCTCAAAAACACACACACACACACCACACACACACACACACACACACACACACACACAATCCTGGTGAAGTGATTGTATTTTTTGGGGGGGGCTCAAAAACACACACACACACACACACACACACACACACACACACACACACACACACACACACCACACACACACACACAAACAATCCTGGTGAAGTGATTGTATTTTTTGGGGGGGGCTCAAAAACACACACACACACACACACACACACACACACACACACTCCTGGCCAATGTATTATTTTTTTTTATTATTATTTTTTTTTTTTTTAAGTAAAATGGCGGGAAAACGGGGGACCCCCATGAAGGGGGCTTCGCACTTGTTTCAGTTTGGATGATTCTTCTTTTTTCATTCCTTCTCTTCTTCTGCTAGCTGTTTTACATAGATTTGGTGTATTTCTTTTTCCTTGACAATGGGAGAAAAGTGTTGCACCATTCCCGGAGGTACTGCAATACCGGGTCGATGCGTGGAGCGGACGGAGCAAGCCCCATTTCCGACTCCCTGTTCGAAAAATCCATTTAATATGTAGTCCCCCGATGGGGGACGTATCAGATATTAAACTGATAAGAAAGGATTTTTTTTTTTTTTTTTGAAAAAATAATTTATTACATTCAATGCCATTCATACAATACAACACAAAATCATACACTCCATTCAAACGCAAATAATAATGGCATTTTTAATTCACAAACCAAACGAAAACCCAAAACAAAAAACTCAGGGGAGCATCATCCCTCCCCGTCATCCTAACCACTAACTTTCCCTATCTTCCCGTCCCTAATCTAAAATAAACCCAGCCCTAATCCCCCCTTCCATCTCTCCCGGGCAGCATGCTGCCCCCACTTCCTCTCCTCCCTCTTCATCCTCCCTCTCAAATCTCCTTCCACCCTCCTCACTATCCCTTCCACCCCCCAATCTTTCCCTGTCTTAACCATGTTCTGCCTGGCTTCCCACAGCCCCCGCTTAAAGAGGCTCATGAGAAGCCAGAGCAGAAACCTATCCCTATCCGTCCCCCTCGCTCTCCCTACACCTCTCTCTAACCTAGCCCACGTCAAAACAAAATCACCTCTAACCCTTCCTAACAACACCCGTGCCTTCGCCCATACTACTCCGGCAATGGCACAGTCCCAAAAGACATGGCGCACAGTCTCCTCCCTGCCACACGAAAGCCTTGGGCAGGTGGGGGATCGCGCCAAGCTATGCCGGTACATGGTGGAACGTACCGGCAAACACTTGTGGAGGCTCAACCAATTCAGGTCCTTGAGCCTGTTGTCCAGGCCCCGCGCCTGCACTCCTTCCCAGACCGCCGCCGGGATGCCCACCACAGGTGCCGGACTTACTGCCCGTCTAACCTCCTCGTACAGGTGCCTGTGATCTAAACCTACTCGGGCGACTTCAACCTCGGGGTGCGCACGCAGCCACTTGGCCGCATGGCCAAAGTGCCACGGCAGCTGTTCCGCCCGAGGACCCGTGTTAGACCACACCATTACGCTTCTC
Source organism: Salmo salar (assembly GCF_965601325.2). Taxonomy (NCBI): domain Eukaryota; kingdom Metazoa; phylum Chordata; class Actinopteri; order Salmoniformes; family Salmonidae; genus Salmo; species Salmo salar. The sequence goes on from NC_138300.1 coordinate 61,820,679, forward strand.
GCCTGATACGAGAAGAACACCCGCAGGAGGTAACCGGACGGGTGTAGTACCGGCTGAGCAAGCTCCGTTAACAGAAAAGAAACAAAAATTGCGTCCAGCTTAAGGGGGAGATGTGGTACCCCCCTACCTCCCTCCCCGATGGGACAGATCATGCGTGCCCTGGCGACCCACTCGTACCTGCCACCCCACATGAACTGAAACACTAGCCTCACTAGAGGCCTCCTCAGACAAGCCGGCAATGGGTAGATGTACGCCAAGTACAATAGAGATGGCAATACATCCACCTTGAGAACCAGGACCTTGCCTAAAAAGGACAACGACCTAGCCCTCCACATTGCTAGCTTCCTCTGTACCACTGCGATGCCCATGTTCCAGTTCAGCGTCGCTGAGCCGGAGGTCTCAAAATGGACCCCGAGTATCCTCAGGGCCCCGTTACAGAGAGATAACCCTCCGGGCACATCCGTCCTACCACTCCATCTTCCGAAAAACTTAACGGAAGACTTCGCGTGGTTAAGAACCGCCCCCGACGCTCGGGTGAAGTCCCCAATGATGGCAAGGGACCTTGTCAGGCACGAGTCCTTGCAAAGCAGCAAGGAGGTGTCGTCGGCGTACTGTGTCAACTTTACATGGAGACCGCCACTTCCAGGAATCAGCAAGCCTTCCACCCCTGTGTCTGCCCTAATGGCAGCCCCCAGAGGCTCCATGTACAGAACGAAGAGGAGTGCCGAGAGCGGGCATCCCTGCCTGACCCCAGACGAGAGGTCAAAAACATCACCTAAGTGACTGTTTACGCTAACCCGGCACCCCGCTCCGACATATAAAGTACGGATCCATCCTATAAACTTTTCCCCAAATCCTAATCTACCTAACACCCTGAATAGAAATGATCTATTCACGCGATCAAAGGCTTTCGCCTGATCAAGCGCTGCTACCATTAAAGGCAGCCCTCTGTCTTCTACCCAAGCGATGGAGTCCCTGATCAACTGTAGGTTCCACCTAATAGAGCGGCCCTCTACCCCGCACGTCTGATCCTCATGTACGACGTAGGGAAGGGCTGTGCGTAACCGGTCCGCTAAGACCTTTGCTAACAGCTTATAGTCTACGCACAGCATGGTCAACGGCCGCCAGTTGCCAAGGTCTGTTACTTCCCCCTTCTTGTAAAGAAGTGACAGCACACCAACAGCCATTGATCCCCCCGGGACCCCCGTCTCAAGGATGGCCTTCAAGACTTCAAGGACCACTGGTCCAAGTATACCCCAAAACTTGAGGTAAAACTCGGCCGGCAGTCCATCCATCCCAGGCACCTTCCCTTTTCCCATCCTCCTGAGTGCGCTCTCAACCTCTTCGAGGGAGATCTGAGCCTCCATCACTTCTCTAATGTCCTCCGGCAATCGCCGGGACAAGTGTTCTAAAAACACATTTCCCTGCTCTACATCTATTTCCCTTTCCTTAAATAAACCTCGGAAATGATCAGTTGTCACCCTGACCATTTCCTCCGGTTTTCTCACTATACTACCATCTTCTTCCCTCACCCCATGCATTATCTTCCTACTCTGTCTGGCCCTAACTGACTTAAAGAACATAGCGGAACAAGTCTCATTATGTTCTAAAAAGCCATTATGCGCACGCTCCAAGAAAGCTCGAGCCTTCCGCTCCTGCAACTCCCTGAGCTGCGCCTTCAGAGCTGTGGATCTCTCCCAGTCAATCGACCCGCCGAGGTTGCCTGCCTCATACTCGAGTTCAATCAACCTTTGGATACGATCCACCTCCCTCCTTTCCTCCCTTTTTGTCCTCTTACAATATCCTATTATAAAGGCCCTAATCCTTACCTTAACTAAATCCCACCACTCTAACACCCCCTCGCACATGGACCGGAGGCCTTCAAGCCCCCGAAAGAAACCAAAAAAGGCGTCAACGAAAGCTTGCTCCTCCAGCACCTCCCGATCTAATTTCCAGTACCCCCTACCGAAGAGGCAGACTGGCGACCCCACCTGCAGGAGCACCCCGTCGTGATCTGAGAAGAACACAGGCAACAGCCGCCCAGACAACTGACCCAAAGACCTAGATAGGAAAATATAGTCGAGCCTCCGCGCAACCCCCCGAGAGTTGCGCCATGTGGGACCAGCCATTGTCGGAGTAGAGTGCAGGCCTCCATCAACCAGACCATGGCAAGCCATTAGCCCGGTGATGGCGCCTGCACTACTATCACCCACTATCCCTAAATCTATATTGAAATCCCCTCCTATCACCAAGTGCCTATTTGTGACACACAGGGGCGCCAGACAGTCCACCATCTCCCTCCTGTCTGCCGCCACCTGTGGCCCATACACCCCAATTAACCTATATCTACTCTCCCTATATGTTACATCTACCCCCAACACCCTCCCCTGCATTATACAAAAAGTGCTCTCTATTTTAACCTCCCTATTCCCACACAAAATCCCTACTCCTGTTGAGTGCACCCCTCCTATACCCCAATATGATTCTCCCTTATCCCACTCCCTCCTAAATCTATTTACGTCCCCTCCATCCCTCAGGTGAACCTCCTGTAAAAAACAGAAATCAAACCCCACACCCTCTAAATAACTAAAAACCGCCCTCCTTTTAACAAAATCCCTTAAACCCCTTACATTTAAACTAAGAAAAGTAACAGAAATATTCATTATAAAATAAAACCAAAGAAACCCTCACCCCCAAAACACACAAAATAAAATAGGAGGCTCACCCGATGCTCCCCTGCTCCATCTCATCCAGCGGGGACGTCCTCTCCTCTCCTGACTCCGCCCCCTCTTCCTCCATCTTCCCAATCCAGGATGCGGGAATGGTGTTGGGCACCCGAGTGCCCTGCACCCTGGATTGGTCTCCCAGCTCCTCCATTTCCCCCTCCCCACTGCTTTCTGGGCAGAAAAAAAGGGGCCCTGTATCACAAAAAGGGGGCTGCGACCCCCCAGGCGCCCTCTCCTGAGCCCCACCTGGGTGATCCAGTTCCCCCAGCAGATCAGAGTCCGGGGGAGACAATGAGGTTGCTGAGGCATCTCCAGCCTTACTCCCCTTTTCCCCCATTGCTCTCTTGGCCTCACCCTCCCCCTCCCCACCGCTCTCCTTCTTGCCTTCCCTGTAGCTCCCCCTCCTCTTCGCTTTCCTCTTCGTTGTGGGCGTCAAAGGGGAGACATCGCCCCCCCTCCCCGCCAGCTTCTCCACCATGCCCCTCATCTCCTCCACCAGGGCACTCGACATGTCACTGTCCCCCCACTCCTTCCCTCCTTCCCCCCTCTCCAAATCCTCCTCTGGGCCTTCCTTCTTGTCCTTCTCCACCTCCTCTCCCACTGCTGTCGCCGTCTCCTTCCTCGCCGCTCCCTTGACTCCGTCCTCTTCCTTCCCCTTCTCCCCATCTTCTCCGACCTTCTCTCTCCTCTGCCCCTCTCCTCTCGGGGCCGCCGTCTCCTCCCTTGGTGTCTGTCCATCCAGGCCCGCTCCGGTGTCCTGGTCCTCTTTTCCTCCTCTACCCCCATCCCCTGCTCTCCCTCCAGCTGCAGACGCGTATGACCTGTGACGAGCCGGGCATTCCCGCCACAGGTGCGCAGACGAGCCACACCCGTGGCACGCCTTGGGCTCGTCACAGTCCCTGGCCTCGTGCTCACCCGATCCGCAGAATCTGCACTTCCTAGTGCTGCACGAGGCCACGGTATGACCGTAGGCCATACAACGCCTGCAGAATGGAGGCTGACGGGCGTAAAATAACGTCCCCCGGTCAGCCCCCAGGGAGAACATTGCAGGAGGATGGAGGTAGCCACCCAAACCCTTAGGGTCCTCCCTGAGCAAAGCCTGGAATCCCCTCCTCCCATTCCAGAAGCCCAGGGAGTCCCTGAGGAGCCTTGCTGTTGATACATTGTCCATATACCTCCCGAGGAATGCCCTCACCTCCTCGTCCTTCACATGCGGGTTGTATAGGTTTACCGTGACCACTCTGAAATTGCTCCTCGCAAGGCTTGAAACTTCATAATGGGCCATCGGTTTCTCTCCTCCAACTTCTCTCACCCTCTTCAAGACCTCGTCGTGTTGCAATTCTGTGTAGAAGGTCACGTCAAATGCTCCTTCCATCGGGTTCCCCTGGAGGCAAAAAACGTCCTTTACCGCCATCTTCAACACTCCCATTAGTATCGTCCTTCCAAAGGTCTCTCTCCCAGACGGCTCCTTCTCCTTGTCTCTCCATGCAAAACGAATAGTATTCGCCAATCCCATCCCTGGGACTGATCTGCTTGATAAATTCGGCGCCATTTTCTCTTGTATGCTCAAAAAATAGTTTGGGAAAAATAATTCCAAACAAAAAGACTTATCGCCCTCCTACCTCCGACCTTTTGACTCAGCGAGCTCTGGGGCACCTCGGTACCAAGCTTGATCTGAGCCAAAAGGCCGAGAAGCGATAACCCACAAATTGACCCCTGCACCCGCCGGGCCCCCGGGGGCCTCGGCAGACCTCATCGGTTTGGCAAAAGTTGGCTCCTCCTCACCCAACGCTTCCCTGGTGACAGGCGGGTGTGTTTTTTTTTAAAAGTCGCTAATGCGTCGTTAGGTCACTAGCTCTTTAATCCTAGTGCGACTATTTGTTCAATGCCCGGCAAATACACCAGTCATCGTCGGGCTTGAACTCAATTGCCCGAGCGACTACTTTGAGTGGAAAAAATACGCCGGTCGGTCAGCCGGCTTCAAGTCAAACGCCTGAGCAAAAAGTCTCGGCGTCATCTCTGTCAATTTCTCTTGAAACAAGATACCGGGCTCTGCCAGAAGCAAAGCCCTTCCAAAAATACGTTGAACTCGTAAGTGTTCCTCTCCACGGAAGTCTTTAGTAAAAGGCGAAAGGCTTGTGCGTAATGAAGAGAAACCAGAGTCGTATGGAAGTCAGAGGTCGGGGCCCGAGACACACACGGTGCACTCTAGGCCGGGTCCCCGCGGGTGGTCCCCGAACCCACTCTTCCAAGTTTTCGAGGGCTGTGGGTAAAAAGTCACAGACAGACAGACAGACAGACAGACAGACAGACAGACAGACAGACAGACAGACAGACAGACAGACAGACAGACAGACAGACAATCCTGGTGAAGTGATTGTATTTTTGGGGGGGGCTCAAAAACACACACACACACACAATCCTGGTGAAGTGATTGTATTTTTTGGGGGGGGCTCAAAAACACACACACACACACACACACACACAATCCTGGTGAAGTGATTGTATTTTTTGGGGGGGGCTCAAAAACACACACACACACACACACACACACACACACACACACACACACACACACACACACACACACACACACAAACAATCCTGGTGAAGTGATTGTATTTTTTGGGGGGGGCTCACACACACACACACACACACACACACACACACACACACACACACACACACCTCCTGGCCAATGTATTATTTTTTTTTTTTTTTTTTTTTTTTTTTAAGTAAAATGGCGGGAAAACGGGGGACCCCCATGAAGGGGGCTTCGCACTTGTTTCAGTTTGGATGATTCTTCTTTTTTCATTCCTTCTCTTCTTCTGCTAGCTGTTTTACATAGATTTGGTGTATTTCTTTTTCCTTGACAATGGGAGAAAAGTGTTGCACCATTCCCGGAGGTACTGCAATACCGGGTCGATGCGTGGAGCGGACGGAGCAAGCCCCATTTCCGACTCCCTGTTCGAAAAATCCATTTAATATGTAGTCCCCCGATGGGGGACGTATCAGATATTAAACTGATAAGAACAGATTTTTTTTTTTTTTGAAAAAATAATTTATTACAATCAATGCCATTCATACAATACAAAACAATACAAACTCATACATTCCATCCAAACACAAATAATAATGGCATTTTTAATTCAAAACCAAACGAAAACCCAAAACAAAAACTCAGGGGAGCATCATCCCTCCCCGTCATCCTAAACACTAACTTTCCCTATCTTCCCGTCCCTAATCTAAAATAACCCCAGCCCTAATCCCCCCTTCCATCTCTCCCGGGCAGCATGCTGCCCCCACTTCCTCTCCTCCCTCTTCATCCTCCCTCTCAAATCTCCTTCCACCCTCCTCACTATCCCTTCCACCCCCCAATCTTTCCCTGTCTTAACCATGTTCTGCCTGGCTTCCCACAGCCCCCGCTTAAAGAGGCTCATGAGAAGCCAGAGCAGAAACCTATCCCTATCCGTCCCCCTCGCTCTCCCTACACCTCTCTCTAACCTAGCCCACGTCAAAACAAAATCACCTCTAACCCTTCCTAACAACACCCGTGCCTTCGCCCATACTACTCCGGCAATGGCACAGTCCCAAAAGACATGGCGCACAGTCTCCTCCCTGCCACACGAAAGCCTTGGGCAGGTGGGGGATCGCGCCAAGCTATGCCGGTACATGGTGGAACGTACCGGCAAACACTTGTGGAGGCTCAACCAATTCAGGTCCTTGAGCCTGTTGTCCAGGCCCCGCGCCTGCACTCCTTCCCAGACCGCCGCCGGGATGCCCACCACAGGTGCCGGACTTACTGCCCGTCTAACCTCCTCGTACAGGTGCCTGTGATCTAAACCTACTCGGGCGACTTCAACCTCGGGGTGCGCACGCAGCCACTTGGCCGCATGGCCAAAGTGCCACGGCAGCTGTTCCGCCCGAGGACCCGTGTTAGACCACACCATTACGCTTCTCGCCTGATACGAGAAGAACACCCGCAGGAGGTAACCGGACGGGTGTAGTACCGGCTGAGCAAGCTCCGTTAACAGAAAAGAAACAAAAATTGCGTCCAGCTTAAGGGGGAGATGTGGTACCCCCCTACCTCCCTCCCCGATGGGACAGATCATGCGTGCCCTGGCGACCCACTCGTACCTGCCACCCCACATGAACTGAAACACTAGCCTCACTAGAGGCCTCCTCAGACAAGCCGGCAATGGGTAGATGTACGCCAAGTACAATAGAGATGGCAATACATCCACCTTGAGAACCAGGACCTTGCCTAAAAAGGACAACGACCTAGCCCTCCACATTGCTAGCTTCCTCTGTACCACTGCGATGCCCATGTTCCAGTTCAGCGTCGCTGAGCCGGAGGTCTCAAAATGGACCCCGAGTATCCTCAGGGCCCCGTTACAGAGAGATAACCCTCCGGGCACATCCGTCCTACCACTCCATCTTCCGAAAAACTTAACGGAAGACTTCGCGTGGTTAAGAACCGCCCCCGACGCTCGGGTGAAGTCCCCAATGATGGCAAGGGACCTTGTCAGGCACGAGTCCTTGCAAAGCAGCAAGGAGGTGTCGTCGGCGTACTGTGTCAACTTTACATGGAGACCGCCACTTCCAGGAATCAGCAAGCCTTCCACCCCTGTGTCTGCCCTAATGGCAGCCCCCAGAGGCTCCATGTACAGAACGAAGAGGAGTGCCGAGAGCGGGCATCCCTGCCTGACCCCAGACGAGAGGTCAAAAACATCACCTAAGTGACTGTTTACGCTAACCCGGCACCCCGCTCCGACATATAAAGTACGGATCCATCCTATAAACTTTTCCCCAAATCCTAATCTACCTAACACCCTGAATAGAAATGATCTATTCACGCGATCAAAGGCTTTCGCCTGATCAAGCGCTGCTACCATTAAAGGCAGCCCTCTGTCTTCTACCCAAGCGATGGAGTCCCTGATCAACTGTAGGTTCCACCTAATAGAGCGGCCCTCTACCCCGCACGTCTGATCCTCATGTACGACGTAGGGAAGGGCTGTGCGTAACCGGTCCGCTAAGACCTTTGCTAACAGCTTATAGTCTACGCACAGCATGGTCAACGGCCGCCAGTTGCCAAGGTCTGTTACTTCCCCCTTCTTGTAAAGAAGTGACAGCACACCAACAGCCATTGATCCCCCCGGGACCCCCGTCTCAAGGATGGCCTTCAAGACTTCAAGGACCACTGGTCCAAGTATACCCCAAAACTTGAGGTAAAACTCGGCCGGCAGTCCATCCATCCCAGGCACCTTCCCTTTTCCCATCCTCCTGAGTGCGCTCTCAACCTCTTCGAGGGAGATCTGAGCCTCCATCACTTCTCTAATGTCCTCCGGCAATCGCCGGGACAAGTGTTCTAAAAACACATTTCCCTGCTCTACATCTATTTCCCTTTCCTTAAATAAACCTCGGAAATGATCAGTTGTCACCCTGACCATTTCCTCCGGTTTTCTCACTATACTACCATCTTCTTCCCTCACCCCATGCATTATCTTCCTACTCTGTCTGGCCCTAACTGACTTAAAGAACATAGCGGAACAAGTCTCATTATGTTCTAAAAAGCCATTATGCGCACGCTCCAAGAAAGCTCGAGCCTTCCGCTCCTGCAACTCCCTGAGCTGCGCCTTCAGAGCTGTGGATCTCTCCCAGTCAATCGACCCGCCGAGGTTGCCTGCCTCATACTCGAGTTCAATCAACCTTTGGATACGATCCACCTCCCTCCTTTCCTCCCTTTTTGTCCTCTTACAATATCCTATTATAAAGGCCCTAATCCTTACCTTAACTAAATCCCACCACTCTAACACCCCCTCGCACATGGACCGGAGGCCTTCAAGCCCCCGAAAGAAACCAAAAAAGGCGTCAACGAAAGCTTGCTCCTCCAGCACCTCCCGATCTAATTTCCAGTACCCCCTACCGAAGAGGCAGACTGGCGACCCCACCTGCAGGAGCACCCCGTCGTGATCTGAGAAGAACACAGGCAACAGCCGCCCAGACAACTGACCCAAAGACCTAGATAGGAAAATATAGTCGAGCCTCCGCGCAACCCCCCGAGAGTTGCGCCATGTGGGACCAGCCATTGTCGGAGTAGAGTGCAGGCCTCCATCAACCAGACCATGGCAAGCCATTAGCCCGGTGATGGCGCCTGCACTACTATCACCCACTATCCCTAAATCTATATTGAAATCCCCTCCTATCACCAAGTGCCTATTTGTGACACACAGGGGCGCCAGACAGTCCACCATCTCCCTCCTGTCTGCCGCCACCTGTGGCCCATACACCCCAATTAACCTATATCTACTCTCCCTATATGTTACATCTACCCCCAACACCCTCCCCTGCATTATACAAAAAGTGCTCTCTATTTTAACCTCCCTATTCCCACACAAAATCCCTACTCCTGTTGAGTGCACCCCTCCTATACCCCAATATGATTCTCCCTTATCCCACTCCCTCCTAAATCTATTTACGTCCCCTCCATCCCTCAGGTGAACCTCCTGTAAAAAACAGAAATCAAACCCCACACCCTCTAAATAACTAAAAACCGCCCTCCTTTTAACAAAATCCCTTAAACCCCTTACATTTAA
>NC_138300.1:61835000-61850000 GCF_965601325.2 Salmo salar
GGTTCCATCTGATCGAGCGACCCTCTACCCCGCACGTCTGATCCTCATGGACGACGTAGGGAAGGGCTGTGCGCAACCGGTCTGCTAAAACCTTTGCAAGTAGCTTGTAATCTACGCACAGCATGGTCAACGGCCGCCAGTTGCCAAGGTCAGTTGCTTCCCCCTTCTTATAAAGAAGTGACAGCACACCGACCGCCATTGATCCCCCCGGGACCCCCGTCTCAAGGATGGCCTTCAAGACTTCGAGGACCACTGGTCCAAGTATACCCCAAAACTTGAGGTAAAACTCGGCCGGCAGCCCATCCATCCCAGGCACCTTCCCTTTTCCCATCCTCCTGAGAGCACTCTCAACCTCCTCGAGGGAGATCTGAGCCTCCATCACATCTCTAATGTCCTCCGGCAATCGCCGGGACAAGTGTTCTAAAAACACATTTCCCTGCTCTACATCTATTACCCTCTCTTTAAATAAACCTCGGAAATGATCAGTTGTTACCCTGACCATTTCCTCCGGTTTTCTAACTATGCTACCATCTTCTTTCCTCACCCCATGCATTATCTTCCTACTCTGTCTGGCCCTAACCGACTTAAAGAACATAGCGGAACAAGTCTCATTATGTTCTAGAAAGCCATTATGCGCACGCTCCAGGAAAGCTCGAGCCTTCCGCTCCTGCAGCTCCCTGAGCTGCGCCTTCAGGTCAGTGGATCTCTCCCAGTCAATCGACCCGCCGAGGTTGCCTGCCTCGTACTCGAGTTCGAGCAACCTTTGGATACGATCCACCTCCCTCCTTTCCTCCCTTTTTTTCCTCTTACAATATCCTATTATAAAAGCCCTAATCCTTACCTTAACTAAATCCCACCACTCTAACACCCCCTCGCACATGGACCGGAGGCCTTCAAGCCCCCGAAAGAAACCAAAAAAGGTGTCAACGAAAGCTTGCTCCTCCAGCACATCCCGATCTAATTTCCAGTACCCCCTACCGAAGAGGCAGACTGGCGACCCCACCTGCAGGAGCACCCCGTCGTGATCTGAGAAGGACACAGGCAACAGCCGCCCAGACAACTGACCCAAAGACCTAGATAGGAAAATGTAGTCGAGCCTCCGCGCAACCCCCCGGGAGTTGCGCCATGTGGGACCAGCCATTGTCGGAGTAGAGTGCAGGCCTCCATCAACCAGACCATGGCAAGCCATTAGCCCGGTGATGGCGCCTGCACTACTATCTCCCCCTACCCCTAAATCTATATTAAAATCCCCCCCTATCACTAAGTGCCTATTTGTAACACACAGGGGCGTCAGACAGTCCACCATCTCCCTCCTGTCTGCCGCCACCTGTGGCCCATACACCACCACTAACCTATACCTACTATCCCTAAAAGTGACATCCACCCCCAACACCCTCCCCTGCATTACAACAAAAGATCCCTCCACCTTCACCTCCCTATTCCCAAACAAAATCCCCACCCCTGTAGAATGCACCCCACCTATACCCCAAACTGACTCCCCCTTATCCCACTCCCTACTAAACCTGATGACATCCCCTCCATCCCTCAGGTGAACCTCCTGTAAAAAACAAACATCAAAACCCACCCCTTCCAAAAAACTAAAAACCGCCCTCCTCTTAACAAAATCCCTTAAACCCCTTACATTTAAACTAAAAATATTAACAGAAAATGTCATTTAAAATTAAAATAAAAACCTTACATCAATGAAATGAAACCCCAAAATAACCAAAAAAACAGGAGACTCACCCGATGCTCCCCTGCTTCGTCTCATCCGGCGGGGACGTCTTCTCCTCTCCTGACGTCCCCCCGTCCTCCTCCATCTCTCCAACCCAGGATGCAGGTATGGTGTTAGGCCTTGGAGTGTCCCTGCATCCTGGGTTCCCCACCAACACCCTCCGTTCCTCTCTCCCTGTAGGCTGCTGGACTGAGGTCGAGAGCAGGGGACCCCATCTCCCCAAGCAGGAGTTGAGATCCCCCCTCAGACACCCAGCCCAGCGCCACGCCCTGGGAGTCACCCTCCACCAGCTGTTGAGGGGCTGAGGAAAACAGCGAGGACAAGGGCGTTCTTCCCTCCCCCATCCCACGCTTGGCCACCCCCTCCACACCCCCCTCCCTCTCACAGCATGCCGAGCCCCCCCTCCTTTTCCCTTTCTTCTTAGGCGTTGGAGGCAGCGGAGAGATCACCACTCCCCCTCTCCGCCAGCTCCTCCACCATTCCCCTCAACTCTTCAACGAGGGCGCTCGACATGCTGTCCCCCCACTCCCTCACTCCCTCCCTCCTCCTCCTCCCCGCTCCTTCTTCTGGCTCCCGTCCTCCGCTTCTCCCTCCATTTCCGTCACTGTCTCCGCTCCTCCACCTCCGCCTCCGCTCTCTCCACTGTTCCAGGCTTCTTCTCTGCTCCTTCACCTCCTTCCGCCTCCTTCCTCTCGCTCCTCTTCCCGTCCTGTCTTCTCCCCTGTGCCATTACTGTCTTCCGCATCCTTCCTTCTCCTCTTCTTCCCCCATCCCCCGCTCCGTCCCCTCCCAGCTGCAGACGCGTATGACCTCTGACGAGCCGGGCACTCACGCCACAGGTGTGCTGACGAGCCACACCCGTGGCAAGCCTTGGGCTCGTCACAGTCCCTCGCCTCGTGCTCTCCCGACCCACAGAACCTGCACTTCCTGGTGCTGCACGAGGCCAGGATATGACCGTAGGCCATACAACGCCTGCAGAACGGAGGCTGACGGGCATAAAACAACGTCCCCCTGTCAGCCCCCAGGGAGAACATCGCCGGGGGATGGAGGTAGCCACCCAATCCCTTCGGGTCCTCCCTGAGAAGGACCTGGAACCCTCTCCTTCCGTTCCAGAATCCCAGGGAGTCCCTGAGGTGCCTCGCTGAGGAGACGTTGTCCATCGTACCTCCCCAGAAAGGCCCTCACCTCCTCATCCTTCACATGCGGATTGTACATATTTACTGGTGACCACCCTGAAATTGTTCTTAGCCAGGCTGGTCACCTCGTAATGGCACAGGGGTTTCTCTTTCCCAAGCTCTCTCACCTTCTTCAACACTTCTTCGTGCTTCTCCTCCTTGTGCAGCGTCACATCGTACGCTCCCTCCATTGGATTCGCTTGGAGGCATAGCACGTCCTTCACCTCCAACTTCAGGATCCCCATAAGAATGGTTCTCCCAAAAGTCTCTCTTTCAAATTGCTCCATCTCTTTGTTCCTCCAAGCGAATCGCACTGTGTTCGCCAAACCGGTTCCTGGCATCCCCTTGCTGGAAGAGTTGCGTGCCATTTCCACCCTGGCAATGACACTCTTCTCAATCAAAAACAAAATAAACTCTCTTTTTTAAAGAAGCCAAAAAAAAATCCGGGACTGAGATGAAAAAAAGGATTTTCCCACTCAAAAATGTTACCGCTCTCCGTCTTCGACCTTCTGACTCAGCGAGCTCTGGGGCACCTCGGTACCAAGCTTGATCTGAGCCAAAAGGCCGAGAAGCGATAACCCACAAATTGACCCCTGCACCCGCCGGGCCCCCGGGGGCCTCGGCAGACCTCATCGGTTTGGCAAAAGTTGGCTCCTCCTCACCCAACGCTTCCCTGGTGACAGGCGGGTGTGTTTTTTTTTAAAAGTCGCTAATGCGTCGTTAGGTCACTAGCTCTTTAATCCTAGTGCGACTATTTGTTCAATGCCCGGCAAATACACCAGTCATCGTCGGGCTTGAACTCAATTGCCCGAGCGACTACTTTGAGTGGAAAAAATACGCCGGTCGGTCAGCCGGCTTCAAGTCAAACGCCTGAGCAAAAAGTCTCGGCGTCATCTCTGTCAATTTCTCTTGAAACAAGATACCGGGCTCTGCCAGAAGCAAAGCCCTTCCAAAAATACGTTGAACTCGTAAGTGTTCCTCTCCACGGAAGTCTTTAGTAAAAGGCGAAAGGCTTGTGCGTAATGAAGAGAAACCAGAGTCGTATGGAAGTCAGAGGTCGGGGCCCGAGACACACACGGTGCACTCTAGGCCGGGTCCCCGCGGGTGGTCCCCGAACCCACTCTTCCAAGTTTTCGAGGGCTGTGGGTAAAAAGTCACAGACAGACAGACAGACAGACAGACAGACAGACAGACAGACAGACAGACAGACAGACAGACAGACAGACAATCCTGGTGAAGTGATTGTATTTTTGGGGGGGGCTCAAAAACACACACACACACAATCCTGGTGAAGTGATTGTATTTTTTGGGGGGGGCTCAAAAACACACACACACACACACACACACACACACACACACACACACACACACACACACACACACACACACACAATCCTGGTGAAGTGATTGTATTTTTTGGGGGGGGCTCAAAAACACACACACACACACACACACACACACACACACACACACACACACACACACACACACACAAACAATCCTGGTGAAGTGATTGTATTTTTTGGGGGGGGCTCAAAAACACACACACACACACACACACACACACACACACACACTCCTGGCCAATGTATTTTTATTTTTTATTTATTTTTTTTTTTTTAAGTAAAATGGCGGGAAAACGGGGGACCCCCATGAAGGGGGCTTCGCACTTGTTTCAGTTTGGATGATTCTTCTTTTTTCATTCCTTCTCTTCTTCTGCTAGCTGTTTTACATAGATTTGGTGTATTTCTTTTTCCTTGACAATGGGAGAAAAGTGTTGCACCATTCCCGGAGGTACTGCAATACCGGGTCGATGCGTGGAGCGGACGGAGCAAGCCCCATTTCCGACTCCCTGTTCGAAAAATCCATTTAATATGTAGTCCCCCGATGGGGGACGTATCAGATATTAAACTGATAAGAACAGATTTTTTTTTTTTTTTTACAAAATATATTTATTACTTTCTATGCCGTTCAATACAAAACCATATATTCCAATCAAAATCATAACTAGGCATTTATAATAATTACACAAACCAAAACCCTTAAACAAAGACCCAGGAAAACATCTTCCCTCCCCTTCTCACCTACAAACCAAACCCATACTAACAACAAAAAAATCCAAATAAACTCACCCCATCCTCCCGACCGACGGGGACGCCTCCTCCACTCCTGACGCTCCGCCGTCGGCCACCATCCCCTCTCCCCTGGATACAGAATCAGTGCCCGGCACAAGCGAACACTCTGTCTTGTGCCCCCCACTTAAATCTATCACCCCGCCCTCCTCCTGACTCTGGCCCGAGCACCCCATGCCCTCAAACAAAAAATTACCACCTTCCTCCGTCCCCCAACCCTGGGCAATGCCTGGAAGGTCCAGCTCAGCCAGGGGTGTAAAAGAGCATGAAGAGGAGGGAGCCCATGAGGGCCCCGCATCCTCTCCCCCCTGCCCTACCCCCCCCTTACCAGCCTTCCTCCTCCTGCTGTCCTTACGCTCCCACTTTTTAGGTCTTTTTATCGGTGGAGGGCGCAGCCAGGGAACATCCCTATCTGCGTCCGTCAGCCCCCCCACCGCGTCATTCACCGTGTCCGTCAGCCCCCCTACCATCTCCCTCAGCTCCTCTACTCGTGATCTTACCTCTTTACTGTCCCCCCACTCCTTTACTCCCTCTCCTTCTGGTCCCGCCACCACTGCCTTCTCTGTCTCCTCTCTTTCTCTCTCTTTCTCTTCCTCCGCCGTCTTCCCTGTCTCCTCCCTCTCTATTGCCTTCTCCGTCCCCTTCTTCTCCACCACCGTCTTCTCCAGCCCCTCCACCCTCCTGTCTCTTTCCTCCTCCTGCTCCTCCTCTCCTTCAGCCTTCCGTCCTTCTGGTTCCACCAAGTCCATTTCTTTCTTTCTCTCTTCTCCCGCTGCCGCTCTTTCCTTCTCCTCCCGCACTGTGTCCTTTTCCTCCGTGCCTTTTCTTTCCTCTTGTCCCTCTCCTCTTCTTCCCCCATCCTCCGCTCTCGCTCCCCCCCCTGCTGCAGACGCGTATGACCTCTGACGCGCCGGGCATCCACGCCACAGGTGCGTCAGCATGCCACACCCGTGACATGCCTTCGGCGCGTCACAGTTCCTCGCCTCGTGCTCGGCAGATCCACAATACCTGCATTTCTTTATGCTGCACGAGGCGAGGATATGACCATAGGCCATACAGCGCCTGCAGAACGGGGGCTGACGTGCATAGTACAACGTCCCCCTGTCAGCCCCCAGGGAGAACATCGCCGGAGGATGGAGGTAGCCTCCCAGGCCCCCTGGGTCTTCTCTAAGAAGGGCCTGATACCCTCTCTTCCCAGTCCAAAACCCTAGTGAGTCCTTGAGGAGCCTTCCTGAGGAGATGTTGTCCATATATCTCCCCAGGAAAGTCCTCACCTCTTCTTCCTTCACGTGAGGGTTATACATAGTGACCGTCACAAACCTAAAATTGGTCTTTGCCAAGCTCTTCACCGCATAGTGACACATAGGTCGTACGTCCACTAAATCCCTCACCTTCCGCATCGTCTCCTCATGCTGCTTCTCCGTATGGAACGTAACATCATACGCGCCCTCTAATGGATTGTCCTGGAGGCATAAAACGTCCTTTACCCCAAGCTTGAGCAAACCCATCAGGATGGTTCTCCCGAACGTTTCCCTCCCGAATTGCTCCACCTCCTTATCCTTCCACGCAAATCTTGCCGTGTTGGCCAGTCCGACCCCCGGAACAGTCCTGTTCGGGATATTCTCCTCCATGTTCTTCGGTAAAGAAAACAACTCTCTTCAAAAAAGAAGCCGCACAAAAACAAAAAAACTTTCCTCCCTCCGGGCTTCCTTCGACCTTTTGGCTCAGCGGGCTTTGGGGCACCTCGGTACCAAGCTTGATCTGAGCCAAAAGGCCGAGAAGCGATAACCCACAAATTGACCCCTGCACCCGCCGGGCCCCCGGGGGCCTCGGCAGACCTCATCGGTTTGGCAAAAGTTGGCTCCTCCTCACCCAACGCTTCCCTGGTGACAGGCGGGTGTGTTTTTTTTTAAAAGTCGCTAATGCGTCGTTAGGTCACTAGCTCTTTAATCCTAGTGCGACTATTTGTTCAATGCCCGGCAAATACACCAGTCATCGTCGGGCTTGAACTCAATTGCCCGAGCGACTACTTTGAGTGGAAAAAATACGCCGGTCGGTCAGCCGGCTTCAAGTCAAACGCCTGAGCAAAAAGTCTCGGCGTCATCTCTGTCAATTTCTCTTGAAACAAGATACCGGGCTCTGCCAGAAGCAAAGCCCTTCCAAAAATACGTTGAACTCGTAAGTGTTCCTCTCCACGGAAGTCTTTAGTAAAAGGCGAAAGGCTTGTGCGTAATGAAGAGAAACCAGAGTCGTATGGAAGTCAGAGGTCGGGGCCCGAGACACACACGGTGCACTCTAGGCCGGGTCCCCGCGGGTGGTCCCCGAACCCACTCTTCCAAGTTTTCGAGGGCTGTGGGTAAAAAGTCACAGACAGACAGACAGACAGACAGACAGACAGACAGACAGACAGACAGACAGACAGACAGACAGACAGACAATCCTGGTGAAGTGATTGTATTTTTGGGGGGGGCTCAAAAACACACACACACACAATCCTGGTGAAGTGATTGTATTTTTTGGGGGGGGCTCAAAAACACACACACACACACACACACACACACACACACACACACACACACACACACACACACACACACACACAATCCTGGTGAAGTGATTGTATTTTTTGGGGGGGGCTCAAAAACACACACACACACACACACACACACACACACACACACACACACACACACACACACACAAACAATCCTGGTGAAGTGATTGTATTTTTTGGGGGGGGCTCAAAAACACACACACACACACACACACACACACACACACTCCTGGCCAATGTATTTTTTTTTTTTTTTTTTTTTTTTTTTTTAAAGTAAAATGGCGGGAAAACGGGGGACCCCCATGAAGGGGGCTTCGCACTTGTTTCAGTTTGGATGATTCTTCTTTTTTCATTCCTTCTCTTCTTCTGCTAGCTGTTTTACATAGATTTGGTGTATTTCTTTTTCCTTGACAATGGGAGAAAAGTGTTGCACCATTCCCGGAGGTACTGCAATACCGGGTCGATGCGTGGAGCGGACGGAGCAAGCCCCATTTCCGACTCCCTGTTCGAAAAATCCATTTAATATGTAGTCCCCCGATGGGGGACGTATCAGATATTAAACTGATAAGAACAGATTTTTTTTCTTTTGGAAAAGTTTTATTGTCACAGTTCCTTTAAAAACAGCTCATATTTATATTTTTACATCATTTATACACAAACAAACAGCATGGAGGCATAAAACACAGCATTTGAATTACATTTGAATTTGTTAAAAAGTACATGTTGTTTACACCAATAAAAACAACCATTAATGAAAGTACTTTTCATTGTATAAAACATCAAATCTGTAAAAGCCATTTAAAATGTGTACAAATGATTTAAAAAGGAAAACATTTTTAAGACATAAAAAATGTATTTAAAAAGTCACTTGTTAAAAGGCTGTCTTCGGTCCCTTGTACAGGAGCGGGGTGAGTCCTTATCAAACTTGCCTCCTCCTGCTCTTCCGAATCGATCACCGTCCCGTCCTTCGGGGCCCAGAGGAGATACCTCCCCTAGGTGCATCGCCCTAGGCGCCGCAGCGCTGTCAGGCCGTGGCCGCAGGGACCTTGGGTGTTGTGGGGGACCCTTCGCCTGGGGTCGAGGCCCCCTTCCTTCTGTACCACCCCAGGGCTTCTGTGGCTACCATGGCCACTGCCTGGGGGGTGGTGTTGACCTGTTTCGCTACCAGCAGGTTGCGGGAGGACCACAGTGCTGCCTTCAGACACGTGAGGGTGGGCCAGAGCTTGGTGAAGGCCTTTGGTGGAATAGGCCTTCGGCCCACCCCATACAGCACGAGCTGGGGCGTTAGGTCCTCCCCTGCTGGCAGACACGGGGAGATCAGGGGGCCTACTTCCTTCCACAGGTCCCTGGCGGCTCTGCACTCCCAGAGCAAGTGCCTCACCGACTCCTCTTGGCCACAGCCTGGTCGGGGGCACGCGGATGTCCTCGCCATGCCCCGGGAGTGCATGACGGCCCTGACCGGGAGGATCTCATGGGCGACCATCCAGGACAGGTCCCGGTGCTGATTCAGGAGAGCAGGATGGGCCACATTACGCCAAACCGTTGTGGGCTCGCCTATAGCAAGCCCGCGCACTGGACACACTGGTTCCCGATCCTGCACAAGAGAGAGAAGAGAGCGATGTTTAGTTAAAACTGTGACTGCTTCTTTTTCCAATTTAAAATGTCTTAAAAACTTCTGGAGCTGGGCGTAGTGTGTGGGAAGCAGGAAAGAGACTGGGGCTCGCAGGTCGACTGGGATCAGCCTCAGAGACCTGAGGTAAGATCCCAGCCAGAACCTTGCGAGGGCCTGGGTCTTATTGGTGGCCGGGGAGGTGGCAAGAGTAAGATGTAACGCTGTGTAGCGGCTGCCCAGGAACAAGTAGAGGTCAGGCAAGCCTTTCCCCCCCTTGGACCTGGGCCTCTTGACCACCTCCCTCCTCAGCCTCTCCCACTTGCTCCCCCACAAGAAGTAAAACAGCATCCGCTCCAGGGCTAAAAGAGTTCTCCTAGGGGGGATAAAAACAGAACTGATTAATAAAAGCACAGGTAAAATCACTGCTTTAATGATTAAAACCTTGCCCTCAAAAGTCAGCTGTCGTAGTCCCCAAAATCCCAGTCTCTGTCTTACTGTCCCCAGGATCCCACTCCAATTACCTCTCCCTCCTCCCTCCCTGTCAAACTTTACCCCGAGTACCCTTATGTCCGTCGTTTTCACAGTCAGTGGTAGTCTGGTCAAGTCTGGGTCTGCCCACGGTCCGAAAAATTGGGCCTCTGTCTTGTCTCTGTTCAGTCTCGCCCCAGAGGCTCGTCCGTACCAGTCAGTCCTGTCCAGGGTCCTGTCGACGGATAAAAGGTCGGTGCATAAAATATTGACGTCGTCCATGTAAAAAACGCACTTGGCGGTCATCCCCCCACTCCCCGGGATACCCACCCCACTGATCCGTTGGTCCCTTCTCAAGACCTGTGCCAGTGGTTCAATGCCGGCCACAAACAGAAGGGGAGATAAAGGACAGCCCTGACGGACGCCGCAGTGTACTCCCACTGCTTTTGACAGATGCCCATTTACAAGGATTTTGCTGGTGATATCCCCGTACAGCAGTCCCACCCAAGCTAAAAACCTGTCCGGGAAACCCATTTTTTGCAGTACCTTAAAGAGGTACTGGTGCGAGACCCGATCAAAGGCTTTTTCAAAATCTAAATTTAGGACTACAAGCCGCATGTTTCTGTCTCTCGCATAACAGATGGCATCTCGGATCAGTATCAGGCTGTCCGTGATCTTCCTTCCGGGAATGGCACAGGTTTGATCCGGGTGGATCACCTCCCCTAAGACAGAAGACATTCTGAGTGTTAAAACCTTGGTAAAAAGTTTACAATCAAAATTTAAAAGGGTTATCGGTCTCCAGTTCTTCAGGTCCGTCCTGTCGTTTTTCTTATATAAAAGAGTCACGATCCCCACTCTAAAACTGTCAGGTAGTCTGTCGAGGTATTCAAAGTCAGTAAAAACAGTCAGAAGTTCATCGGCTAAAACATCCCAAAAGGTCAGATAAAACTCCAAAGGGAGGCCGTCCTCCCCCGGTGATTTACCCCTCTTAAAATGTTTCAGTCCTTGGTCAATTTCTGTCCTCGTCAAGTCTTTTGTCAGGTCGTCTGTGTTGGGTAAAATCTTGTCAATGTATGTTAAAACGTCCCCCATGGTTTCCTCACATACAACTTTTTCCCCAAACAGTTCCCCATAAAAATCCTCGACTACTTCTTTCATTCCCTCTGTGTCTGTTTTTAAAAACCCATCTTTATTTTTTAAACCTGTCATTGTCCTACCCTTACTAACTATTTTCTTAAAAAAGTACCTTGTACACTTCTCCCCCTCTTCTAATTCCCTCTCCTTACTTCTTAAAATAACCCCCTTACTTTTCTGTTCAGCTAAAAGTGCCATTTCCTTTTTTACTTCTTTAATTTCATAGTTAAAATCAAAGCCCTGTTGGCCAAGGTTAAAATATCTTTCCAGTCGCTTTTGCAGTCCCACCATGCGTCTATCTTTTTCTTTGCTTTTCTTCTTTCCTATCTCTCTAAAGAAAGTCCTCGTCCTACCCTTCACCATTTCCCACCATTGTGCTCGTGTGTCAAAGAAGTCCTGTAGCGTCTGCCACTGGCTGAACTGCTCCCTGTACTGGCTAACTACTCTATCATCTTCTAAAAGGGAACAGTTCAATTTCCAGGGCCCTCTTCCCACAGTCACACCCGAAGTTAGTGAAAGGGTGCACGTCAGCATTACGTGATCTGAGAAAAAGGCAGGGGTTATTCTAGCATCAGTTGGGGGGCAGTCCCGGGTAAACAGATAGTCAATGCGAGAGGCTCTGGTGCCGTCACCACTGGTCCAGGTGAAGCCCTCCTCTCTTGGATGCAGGGTTTTAAAACAATCAGTCAGTTTAAAATCCCTGCACAGCCCTTGCAATAAAACACTTGACCTATCTACCTTAAAATCCTCTCCCGCCCCTCTCCTGTCTGCTCTATTTAAAACACAATTAAAATCCCCACCCACCACTAGAGGATCCCTCCCTAGCATGTGGGACTGCAAGTCTTCTAAAAGTGCGCACCGGTCATGTTTATCGTTAAAACCATACACATTTAGCATGTTAAAATCCCTCCCCATAAAAGTACAATTGGCTAAAAGAGCGCGCCCACCTACCACCACCGTGCTCCCCCTCACCACCACATGTGGGGTCTTGATTAAAATGGCAACACCGTCATTTTTATTAAAATTTGAGCCACTCCAAATGGAGGGCCCATGCTGCCACTTGTCCTCCCATTTCCTATAAGAGGATAAAAAGGGTAGACCACACTCCTGTAATAAAAACACATCTGAATTAAACCTTTCTAAAAAGGATAAAACCGACTGTGCTCTTATTTCTGTTTTTATACTTCTCACATTTATAGTGGTGATGTTAAAAGCCATAAAAAGGTGAGTAAAAACAGTGCTAAATGAAAAGGCATTTAAACAGTTGAAAGGAGGTTATTTTTCTGGTACTTCCTCTCTCTCCCGCCGGGGTAACGGGGGATGGCAGGGAGAGGAGGTTAAAACCGGACTTAAAAAGGAGATTGTGTTGGGGGAGTTGGGGGGGAAGGTTCTGGGTTCTTCCTCCCCCTGGGAGCTCTCCCATTCCACCTTGCCCTTTTTCTCATCGCCTTGTTCGGGGTCGGAGAGCTCCTCCGCATTTCTTTTTCGTGGGGGGAGGTGTTCCTCCAGAATCTCCACCCCCTCTCCCATATCTCTTTCCGACACAGTCTCCATACTGTCTGACCCACTTGGGGAGTTCTCACTCAAGATCTCTCCGGGGCCGTCTTTCTCGGCCCTTTCTCCTTCAGGGGTCACATTAATCTGGGGCAGGGGGATTGGGGGGGGGGGGGGGTTGTCCTCTCCTCCCACTTTTTCCACCACTGCACCTTCCGCGCCCTCCACTACCACCGGCTCCACCACTACATTCTCAACCACCACCGGCTCCACCACCACCTCCTCGGCAACTGCCGTTCCCTCCCCTTGGCGCTCAGAAGTCCGGTCCGCGGCCGCCGTCTCCCTCTCCCTCCTTTCGGCCCTGACCTTATTGGCCCAGGAGAAGGGGCAGCCGCGGATGAGGTGGGACCGCTCGCCACAGAGGTTGCACGACCTTCCGTTCGTGCACTCCTCGTAGCGGTGGCCCACCTCCCGGCACTTCATGCAGACGACCTTTTTACAGGCCTCTGCCAGGTGGCCATGTTCACCACACTTACGGCACAGCTTGGGCTGGTCCTGGTAGTGAACATGGCCTCTATTCTCTCCGAGGACTATGGTGGATGGGATGGCTTTCAACCCACCATAGCCCCCAGGATCCTCCCTCTGCTGGACAGTCACCCTCCAGGCCCCTGTCCAGATCCCATCGGGATCCTTCACCTGGACCAAGGGCCCCTTCACGTTGCAGTACCTGCCCAGCCATACTGCAACGTCCTCCGGCTGTACGGTTTCATTGTACATACGGATAATAACGGTTTTAATGCTATTATCCGTCAGCTTGGTCACCTCAAACATGGCTGTGAGGGACCCCTGGATGTTCAGGGAGTTCTGGAGTTGCCCCCAGAACTCCCGCAGGAAGCTGGCGTTGGCAAAACTGACATCGAAGCCCTTCCCATAGGGAAGGGCTAAGATGCAGTTTACCTGCGCGGGATGGAAACCGAGCTCTTTCTGGAGGAATTTTCTGGAGAAATCCAATCGGGATAACTCCATTATTTTCCCTCCCTTCTCCTTTAAGAGGAGGCGCACTGCATGGTGCCTCCTCATGCCAACCTGTGCTGCTGACATGATGGAGGCCCACTCCCTTTACAGCCCAACACCGGTGAAAAAGGGGGGGAGGGGAAGGGAAAAAAGGGAGGGAAAGGAAGGGGGGGGGGGGAGAGGGGGTTGGGTGTGGGGGTTGGGAAGAAGGAAAGGGGTGTAAGACACCCGAGGAAGCTGGCAGGCTCGGCCAGACTAAGCTAACCGGGCCTACCAGCACCACGGGACACACAACAACCTATCTAGCACAGCACCAAACTAATCTTATTAACAATGGGAAGGAACACTAGGAGGGGAATTTTTTGTTTTATATTTTCCACAAGAGGGAGAGGCACAAAAGGGAGAGACAAAAATTAAACCACACAACCAAACTAAGGCTAGAAAGCTAGCAGGCCCCGCCAGCAGGCCAGGCTAAGCCTACCAGCTGGCAGGCCCACCAGCCAAGAGGCCTTACAACAAAAACAAACACGGCGCACCAACCAAAAGGGAAGACAAACTAGGGGGTAAGACTAACAATGCACAAGACTAACAAAACAAATTAATTAAAGTAAAAGGGGAACAAGGGGGGTAAGGGAGAAAAAAGGACACACTGACTAACAAACACCTGCCCAAACTTGAGGGACACGAAGGCTAGCAGGCCTCACCAGCAGGCCAGGCTATGCTAACCAGCTAGCAGGCTAGCCAGCAAAAGGTCCCTCAGTTGGCAACACAAATAACAAGAAACAGAAAAAAACTAAGGATACAAAGGGGATGGGGGTAAAGAAAAAAAACAGTCAAACAATGCCTGCCACGCCTAAGGGGCAGGCTAGCAGGCCAAGCTAAAGCTAGCAGGCCGACAAGCCAGAAAGCCACCCCAGCTAGCAGACAACACACAACTGAAGACAATGGGAGGAGCTAAGGAGGGGACTATAGGATACACAGGGGAGGAGAGATGCAAAACAGGACAAGCAGGGGAAAAACACAAATAAATTAAATAACTAAGGAAAAAAGACCAGAGGGCCTTTAAACTCACCCTACAGGTGCTGGTGCACCTGTAGTCCACCACCAAAACCACCACCTAACCCAGGACAAAGAATAAACAAGGGTGAGACAAAAAAAAACAACAATAATGACAATAAATAATGATTTGACAAAAATAAATAGCACAATTTCCCGGGCGCCCTCCGGCCTACGATCGCTTCTCTGATCAAGTGCAGCACTGACAAGGTAACTACACTTGATCTGAGCCAAAAGGCCGAGAAGCGATAACCCACAAATTGACCCCTGCACCCGCCGGGCCCCCGGGGGCCTCGGCAGACCTCATCGGTTTGGCAAAAGTTGGCTCCTCCTCACCCAACGCTTCCCTGGTGACAGGCGGGTGTGTTTTTTTTTAAAAGTCGCTAATGCGTCGTTAGGTCACTAGCTCTTTAATCCTAGTGCGACTATTTGTTCAATGCCCGGCAAATACACCAGTCATCGTCGGGCTTGAACTCAATTGCCCGAGCGACTACTTTGAGTGGAAAAAATACGCCGGTCGGTCAGCCGGCTTCAAGTCAAACGCCTGAGCAAAAAGTCTCGGCGTCATCTCTGTCAATTTCTCTTGAAACAAGATACCGGGCTCTGCCAGAAGCAAAGCCCTTCCA
>NC_138300.1:61857500-61872500 GCF_965601325.2 Salmo salar
TTCTCCGTCTCCTTCCTCTCCACAGCCGTCTTCTCTGGCCCCTTCACTCTCCTGTCTCCTTCCTCCTCCTGCTCTCCTTCAGCCTCCTGCCCTTCCGTTTCCACTATGCTGTTGTCTTCTTTTTCTTTTTCTCCTCCCGCTTCCGTTTGCTCCTCCTCTTCCACCCGTGTGTCCGCTCCCTCTGTTCCAGTACTCAGTTCTTGGTCCCTCCTTCTACCCCCATCCCCGGCTCTCGTTCCCCCCCCAGCTGCAGACGCGTATGACCCTTGACGCGCCGGGCATTCACGCCACAGGTGCGTCAGCATGCCACACCTGTGACATGCCTTCGGCGCGTCACAGTCCCTCGCCTCGTGCTCTGCAGATCCACAATACCTGCACTTCTTTATGCTGCACGAGGCGAGGACGTGGCCGTAGGCCATACAACGCCTGCAGTACGGAGGCTGACGGGCATAATGCAACGTCCCCCTGTCAGCCCCCAGGGAGAACATCGCCGGAGGATGGAGGTATCCACCCAATCCTTTTGGGTCCTCTCTTAGGAGGGCCTGGAAACCCCTCCTCCCGGTCCAAAAACCCAAAGAATCCTTGAGGTGCCTTCCTGAGGAGACACTATCCATGTATCTCCCCAGAAAGGCCCTCACCTCCTCGTCCTTCACGTAAGGGTTGTAAATGTTCACATTCACAACCCTGAAATTACTCTTCGCCAAGCTGGTCACCAAGTAATGAGACACCGGCCTCTCTGCTTGCACTTCTCTCGCCCTTCTGAGAACGTCATCGTGCTTCACTTCAGTGTGTAGCGCCACATCGTATGCCCCCTCCAAAGGGTTGTCTTGGAGGCAGAACACATCCTCCACCGTCAGTCCAAGGATCTCAATCAAAATGGTCCTCCCAAACTCATCTCTGCCAATTGGCTCCGTCGCCTTATCCTTCCAGGCAAACCGCACCGTATTCGCCAGCCCCATCCTAGGGACTGGCCTCCATGTAGAAGCCTGCGCCATCTCCGCAAAGAAAATTGGCGCACTCGCCTCCGCTTTCTTCCAAAAAGAAAAAACTGAAAAAGAGCGGCAAAATAAACCAACCGTGAATCCAAATACCAAAACAACAAACTTTCCTCCCTCCTGCCTTCCTTCGACCTTTTGGCTCAGCGGGCTTTGGGGCACCTCGGTACCAAGCTTGATCTGAGCCAAAAGGCCGAGAAGCGATAACCCACAAATTGACCCCTGCACCCGCCGGGCCCCCGGGGGCCTCGGCAGACCTCATCGGTTTGGCAAAAGTTGGCTCCTCCTCACCCAACGCTTCCCTGGTGACAGGCGGGTGTGTTTTTTTTTAAAAGTCGCTAATGCGTCGTTAGGTCACTAGCTCTTTAATCCTAGTGCGACTATTTGTTCAATGCCCGGCAAATACACCAGTCATCGTCGGGCTTGAACTCAATTGCCCGAGCGACTACTTTGAGTGGAAAAAATACGCCGGTCGGTCAGCCGGCTTCAAGTCAAACGCCTGAGCAAAAAGTCTCGGCGTCATCTCTGTCAATTTCTCTTGAAACAAGATACCGGGCTCTGCCAGAAGCAAAGCCCTTCCAAAAATACGTTGAACTCGTAAGTGTTCCTCTCCACGGAAGTCTTTAGTAAAAGGCGAAAGGCTTGTGCGTAATGAAGAGAAACCAGAGTCGTATGGAAGTCAGAGGTCGGGGCCCGAGACACACACGGTGCACTCTAGGCCGGGTCCCCGCGGGTGGTCCCCGAACCCACTCTTCCAAGTTTTCGAGGGCTGTGGGTAAAAAGTCACAGACAGACAGACAGACAGACAGACAGACAGACAGACAGACAGACAGACAGACAGACAGACAATCCTGGTGAAGTGATTGTATTTTTGGGGGGGGCTCAAAAACACACACACACACAATCCTGGTGAAGTGATTGTATTTTTTGGGGGGGGCTCAAAAACACACACACACACACAATCCTGGTGAAGTGATTGTATTTTTTGGGGGGGGCTCAAAAACACACACACACACACACACACACACACACACACACACACACACACACACACACACACACACACAAACAATCCTGGTGAAGTGATTGTATTTTTTGGGGGGGGCTCAAAAACACACACACACACACACACACACACACACACACACTCCTGGCCAATGTATTATATTTTTTTTTTTTTTTTTTTTTTTTTTTTAAGTAAAATGGCGGGAAAACGGGGGACCCCCATGAAGGGGGCTTCGCACTTGTTTCAGTTTGGATGATTCTTCTTTTTTCATTCCTTCTCTTCTTCTGCTAGCTGTTTTACATAGATTTGGTGTATTTCTTTTTCCTTGACAATGGGAGAAAAGTGTTGCACCATTCCCGGAGGTACTGCAATACCGGGTCGATGCGTGGAGCGGACGGAGCAAGCCCCATTTCCGACTCCCTGTTCGAAAAATCCATTTAATATGTAGTCCCCCGATGGGGGACGTATCAGATATTAAACTGATAAGAACAGATTTTTTTTTTACAAAATATATTTATTACGTTCCAAACCAACCAAAATTTTCCACACATCAATCAATTCAAATACAAATTCCAATCAACACAAAAATAAACATTTCAAAACTATTCAACAATAACCAAACCCAAAAACCAAAACGTCATGAGAGCATCTACCCTCCCCTTCCCACCTACAAACCAAAACCCATACACATATCAAATAACCAAAATTAAACACTCACCCTATACTCCCGACCGACGGGGACGCCTCCTCCACTCCTGACGCTCCACCGTCGGCCACCATCCCCTCTCCCCTAGAAACAAAAACAATTCCCGGCACACCCACACTCTGTGTCTTGTGCCCCCCACTCAAATCCACCACCCGGCCCTCCTCCGAACTCAGACCCGAGCACCCCATGCCCCCAAACAGAAAACTTGCTCCTTCCTCCATCCCCCAATCCTGGGCCATGCCTGGGAGGTCCAGCTCTGCCAGGGGTGTAAAGGAACAGGAAGAAGAGGGAGCCCACGAGGGCCCAGCATCCTCTCCCCCTTGCCCTTCCTTCACCACCACCCTTTTACCACCCTTCTTCCTCCTGCTTTCCGGGCGCTCCCCCTTCTTAGGTCTCTTTATTGGTGGAGGGCGCAGCCAGGGAACATTCCTTTCCTCGTCCGTCAACCCCCCCCTCGCTTCATTCATATTGTCCGGCAGCCCCCCCACCATCTCCCTCAGCTCCTCCACCCGTGATCTCACCTCTTTACTGTCCCCCCACTCCTTCACTCCTTCTCCTACTGGTCCCGCCACCACTGCCATCTCTTTCTCCTCCCTTTCTTTCTCTTTCTTCTCCACCACCTTCTTCCTTGTCTCCTTCCTTTCTGTCTCTTTCTTCTCCACCACCTTCTTCCCTGTCTCCTTCCTTTCTGTCTCTTTCTCCTCCACCACCTTCTTCCCTGTCTCCTTCCTTTCTGTCTCTTTCTCCTCCACCACCTTCTTCCCTCTCTCCTTCCTTTCTGTCTCTTTCTCCTCCACCACCTTCTTCCCTGTCTCCTTCCTTTCTATCTCTTTCTTCTCCACCGCCGTCTTCCCAGTCTCCTTTCTTTCTGTCTCTTTCTCCTCCACCACCTTCTTCCCTGTCTCCTTCCTTTCTGTCTCTTTCTTCTCCACCACCTTCTTCCCTGTCTCCTTCCTTTCTGTCTCTTTCTTCTCCACCTCCGTCTTCTCTATCTCCTCCCTCTCTGTTCCCTTCTCCATCTCCTTCTCCACCGCCGTCTTCTCCGACCCCTCCACTCTCTTATCTCCTTCCTCCTCCTGCTCCTTCTCTCCTTCAGCCTCCTGCTCCTCCTCTCCTTCAGCCTCACGCCCCTCCGATTCCACCATGTCCACTTCTTCCTTTTCCTCTTCTTCTCCTACTGTCGCTCTGTCCTTCTTCTCCCGCCGTGTGTCCTTTTCCTCTGTGCCAGTTCTTGTTTCTTTGTCCCCTCCTCTTCTTCCCCCATCCCCGGCTCTCGCTCCCCCCCCAGCTGCAGACGCGTATGACCGGTGACGCGCCGGGCATTCACGCCACAGGTGCGTAATCATGCCACACCCGTGACATGCCTTCGGCGCGTCACAGTCCCTCGCCTCGTGCTCCGCAGATCCACAATACCTGCACTTCTTTGTGCTGCACGAGGCGAGGATATGACCATAGGCCATACAACGCCTGCAGAACGGGGGCTGACGTGCATAATACAACGTCCCCCTGTCAGCCCCCAGGGAGAACATCGCCGGCGGATGGAGGTAACCCCCCAACCCCTCAGGGTCCTCCCTGAGCAACGCCTGGAATCCTCTCTTCCCATCCCAGAAGCCCAGGGAGTCCCTGAGGAGCCTTGCCGAGGAGACATTGTCCATGTAGCGCCCAAGGAAAGTCCTCACCTCCTCGTCCTTCACATGAGGGTTATACATATTAACCGTGACCACCCGGAAATTGGTTTTTCCCAGGCTGGTCACCTCGTAATGACACATCGGTCCATCCTTTCCCACTTCTCTCGCCCTCCTCATCACGTCCTCATACCTGTCTTCTTTGTGGAGCGTCACGTCGTAAGCCACCTCCAGTGGGTTCGCCTGGAGGCACAACACTTCCCCCACCTCCAACTTTAGGATCCCAATCAAAATTTTTCTCCCAAAGGTCTCCCTCCCAAACGGCTCCATCTCCTTGTTCCTCCAGGCGAACCTCACCGTGTTCGCTATCCCGACTCCAGGCATCTTGTTTGGAGCATGTCGAGCCATCTTGAAAAAAAAAGCTCTCTTAAAAAGAAGCCACTAGAAAAATTATTTTTGAAAATTGAAAAAAAACCGTCTCCCACACTCCAAACCTTTCCTCCCTCCGGCCTTCCTTCGACCTTTTGGCTCAGCGGGCTTTGGGGCACCTCGGTACCAAGCTTGATCTGAGCCAAAAGGCCGAGAAGCGATAACCCACAAATTGACCCCTGCACCCGCCGGGCCCCCGGGGGCCTCGGCAGACCTCATCGGTTTGGCAAAAGTTGGCTCCTCCTCACCCAACGCTTCCCTGGTGACAGGCGGGTGTGTTTTTTTTTAAAAGTCGCTAATGCGTCGTTAGGTCACTAGCTCTTTAATCCTAGTGCGACTATTTGTTCAATGCCCGGCAAATACACCAGTCATCGTCGGGCTTGAACTCAATTGCCCGAGCGACTACTTTGAGTGGAAAAAATACGCCGGTCGGTCAGCCGGCTTCAAGTCAAACGCCTGAGCAAAAAGTCTCGGCGTCATCTCTGTCAATTTCTCTTGAAACAAGATACCGGGCTCTGCCAGAAGCAAAGCCCTTCCAAAAATACGTTGAACTCGTAAGTGTTCCTCTCCACGGAAGTCTTTAGTAAAAGGCGAAAGGCTTGTGCGTAATGAAGAGAAACCAGAGTCGTATGGAAGTCAGAGGTCGGGGCCCGAGACACACACGGTGCACTCTAGGCCGGGTCCCCGCGGGTGGTCCCCGAACCCACTCTTCCAAGTTTTCGAGGGCTGTGGGTAAAAAGTCACAGACAGACAGACAGACAGACAGACAGACAGACAGACAGACAGACAGACAGACAGACAGACAGACAGACAATCCTGGTGAAGTGATTGTATTTTTGGGGGGGGCTCAAAAACACACACACACACAATCCTGGTGAAGTGATTGTATTTTTTGGGGGGGGCTCAAAAACACACACACACACACAATCCTGGTGAAGTGATTGTATTTTTTGGGGGGGGCTCAAAAACACACACACACACACACACACACACACACACACACACACACACACACACACACACACACACACACAAACAATCCTGGTGAAGTGATTGTATTTTTTGGGGGGGGCTCAAAAACACACACACACACACACACACACACACACACACACTCCTGGCCAATGTATTATATTTTTTTTTTTTTTTTTTTTTTTTTTTAAAGTAAAATGGCGGGAAAACGGGGGACCCCCATGAAGGGGGCTTCGCACTTGTTTCAGTTTGGATGATTCTTCTTTTTTCATTCCTTCTCTTCTTCTGCTAGCTGTTTTACATAGATTTGGTGTATTTCTTTTTCCTTGACAATGGGAGAAAAGTGTTGCACCATTCCCGGAGGTACTGCAATACCGGGTCGATGCGTGGAGCGGACGGAGCAAGCCCCATTTCCGACTCCCTGTTCGAAAAATCCATTTAATATGTAGTCCCCCGATGGGGGACGTATCAGATATTAAACTGATAAGAACAGATTTTTTTCTTTTGGAAAAGTTTTATTGTCACAGTTCCTTTAAAAACAGCTCATATTTATATTTTTACATCATTTATACACAAACAAACAGCATGGAGGCATAAAACACAGCATTTGAATTACATTTGAATTTGTTAAAAAGTACATGTTGTTTACACCAATAAAAACAACCATTAATGAAAGTACTTTTCATTGTATAAAACATCAAATCTGTAAAAGCCATTTAAAATGTGTACAAATGATTTAAAAAGGAAAACATTTTTAAGACATAAAAAATGTATTTAAAAAGTCACTTGTTAAAAGGCTGTCTTCGGTCCCTTGTACAGGAGCGGGGTGAGTCCTTATCAAACTTGCCTCCTCCTGCTCTTCCGAATCGATCACCGTCCCGTCCTTCGGGGCCCAGAGGAGATACCTCCCCTAGGTGCATCGCCCTAGGCGCCGCAGCGCTGTCAGGCCGTGGCCGCAGGGACCTTGGGTGTTGTGGGGGACCCTTCGCCTGGGGTCGAGGCCCCCTTCCTTCTGTACCACCCCAGGGCTTCTGTGGCTACCATGGCCACTGCCTGGGGGGTGGTGTTGACCTGTTTCGCTACCAGCAGGTTGCGGGAGGACCACAGTGCTGCCTTCAGACACGTGAGGGTGGGCCAGAGCTTGGTGAAGGCCTTTGGTGGAATAGGCCTTCGGCCCACCCCATACAGCACGAGCTGGGGCGTTAGGTCCTCCCCTGCTGGCAGACACGGGGAGATCAGGGGGCCTACTTCCTTCCACAGGTCCCTGGCGGCTCTGCACTCCCAGAGCAAGTGCCTCACCGACTCCTCTTGGCCACAGCCTGGTCGGGGGCACGCGGATGTCCTCGCCATGCCCCGGGAGTGCATGACGGCCCTGACCGGGAGGATCTCATGGGCGACCATCCAGGACAGGTCCCGGTGCTGATTCAGGAGAGCAGGATGGGCCACATTACGCCAAACCGTTGTGGGCTCGCCTATAGCAAGCCCGCGCACTGGACACACTGGTTCCCGATCCTGCACAAGAGAGAGAAGAGAGCGATGTTTAGTTAAAACTGTGACTGCTTCTTTTTCCAATTTAAAATGTCTTAAAAACTTCTGGAGCTGGGCGTAGTGTGTGGGAAGCAGGAAAGAGACTGGGGCTCGCAGGTCGACTGGGATCAGCCTCAGAGACCTGAGGTAAGATCCCAGCCAGAACCTTGCGAGGGCCTGGGTCTTATTGGTGGCCGGGGAGGTGGCAAGAGTAAGATGTAACGCTGTGTAGCGGCTGCCCAGGAACAAGTAGAGGTCAGGCAAGCCTTTCCCCCCCTTGGACCTGGGCCTCTTGACCACCTCCCTCCTCAGCCTCTCCCACTTGCTCCCCCACAAGAAGTAAAACAGCATCCGCTCCAGGGCTAAAAGAGTTCTCCTAGGGGGGATAAAAACAGAACTGATTAATAAAAGCACAGGTAAAATCACTGCTTTAATGATTAAAACCTTGCCCTCAAAAGTCAGCTGTCGTAGTCCCCAAAATCCCAGTCTCTGTCTTACTGTCCCCAGGATCCCACTCCAATTACCTCTCCCTCCTCCCTCCCTGTCAAACTTTACCCCGAGTACCCTTATGTCCGTCGTTTTCACAGTCAGTGGTAGTCTGGTCAAGTCTGGGTCTGCCCACGGTCCGAAAAATTGGGCCTCTGTCTTGTCTCTGTTCAGTCTCGCCCCAGAGGCTCGTCCGTACCAGTCAGTCCTGTCCAGGGTCCTGTCGACGGATAAAAGGTCGGTGCATAAAATATTGACGTCGTCCATGTAAAAAACGCACTTGGCGGTCATCCCCCCACTCCCCGGGATACCCACCCCACTGATCCGTTGGTCCCTTCTCAAGACCTGTGCCAGTGGTTCAATGCCGGCCACAAACAGAAGGGGAGATAAAGGACAGCCCTGACGGACGCCGCAGTGTACTCCCACTGCTTTTGACAGATGCCCATTTACAAGGATTTTGCTGGTGATATCCCCGTACAGCAGTCCCACCCAAGCTAAAAACCTGTCCGGGAAACCCATTTTTTGCAGTACCTTAAAGAGGTACTGGTGCGAGACCCGATCAAAGGCTTTTTCAAAATCTAAATTTAGGACTACAAGCCGCATGTTTCTGTCTCTCGCATAACAGATGGCATCTCGGATCAGTATCAGGCTGTCCGTGATCTTCCTTCCGGGAATGGCACAGGTTTGATCCGGGTGGATCACCTCCCCTAAGACAGAAGACATTCTGAGTGTTAAAACCTTGGTAAAAAGTTTACAATCAAAATTTAAAAGGGTTATCGGTCTCCAGTTCTTCAGGTCCGTCCTGTCGTTTTTCTTATATAAAAGAGTCACGATCCCCACTCTAAAACTGTCAGGTAGTCTGTCGAGGTATTCAAAGTCAGTAAAAACAGTCAGAAGTTCATCGGCTAAAACATCCCAAAAGGTCAGATAAAACTCCAAAGGGAGGCCGTCCTCCCCCGGTGATTTACCCCTCTTAAAATGTTTCAGTCCTTGGTCAATTTCTGTCCTCGTCAAGTCTTTTGTCAGGTCGTCTGTGTTGGGTAAAATCTTGTCAATGTATGTTAAAACGTCCCCCATGGTTTCCTCACATACAACTTTTTCCCCAAACAGTTCCCCATAAAAATCCTCGACTACTTCTTTCATTCCCTCTGTGTCTGTTTTTAAAAACCCATCTTTATTTTTTAAACCTGTCATTGTCCTACCCTTACTAACTATTTTCTTAAAAAAGTACCTTGTACACTTCTCCCCCTCTTCTAATTCCCTCTCCTTACTTCTTAAAATAACCCCCTTACTTTTCTGTTCAGCTAAAAGTGCCATTTCCTTTTTTACTTCTTTAATTTCATAGTTAAAATCAAAGCCCTGTTGGCCAAGGTTAAAATATCTTTCCAGTCGCTTTTGCAGTCCCACCATGCGTCTATCTTTTTCTTTGCTTTTCTTCTTTCCTATCTCTCTAAAGAAAGTCCTCGTCCTACCCTTCACCATTTCCCACCATTGTGCTCGTGTGTCAAAGAAGTCCTGTAGCGTCTGCCACTGGCTGAACTGCTCCCTGTACTGGCTAACTACTCTATCATCTTCTAAAAGGGAACAGTTCAATTTCCAGGGCCCTCTTCCCACAGTCACACCCGAAGTTAGTGAAAGGGTGCACGTCAGCATTACGTGATCTGAGAAAAAGGCAGGGGTTATTCTAGCATCAGTTGGGGGGCAGTCCCGGGTAAACAGATAGTCAATGCGAGAGGCTCTGGTGCCGTCACCACTGGTCCAGGTGAAGCCCTCCTCTCTTGGATGCAGGGTTTTAAAACAATCAGTCAGTTTAAAATCCCTGCACAGCCCTTGCAATAAAACACTTGAC
Organism: Salmo salar; assembly: GCF_965601325.2. Lineage (NCBI taxonomy): Eukaryota > Metazoa > Chordata > Actinopteri > Salmoniformes > Salmonidae > Salmo > Salmo salar. The sequence continues at coordinate 61,867,096 of NC_138300.1, forward strand.
CTATCTACCTTAAAATCCTCTCCCGCCCCTCTCCTGTCTGCTCTATTTAAAACACAATTAAAATCCCCACCCACCACTAGAGGATCCCTCCCTAGCATGTGGGACTGCAAGTCTTCTAAAAGTGCGCACCGGTCATGTTTATCGTTAAAACCATACACATTTAGCATGTTAAAATCCCTCCCCATAAAAGTACAATTGGCTAAAAGAGCGCGCCCACCTACCACCACCGTGCTCCCCCTCACCACCACATGTGGGGTCTTGATTAAAATGGCAACACCGTCATTTTTATTAAAATTTGAGCCACTCCAAATGGAGGGCCCATGCTGCCACTTGTCCTCCCATTTCCTATAAGAGGATAAAAAGGGTAGACCACACTCCTGTAATAAAAACACATCTGAATTAAACCTTTCTAAAAAGGATAAAACCGACTGTGCTCTTATTTCTGTTTTTATACTTCTCACATTTATAGTGGTGATGTTAAAAGCCATAAAAAGGTGAGTAAAAACAGTGCTAAATGAAAAGGCATTTAAACAGTTGAAAGGAGGTTATTTCTCTGGTACTTCCTCTCTCTCCCGCCGGGGTAACGGGGGATGGCAGGGAGAGGAGGTTAAAACCGGACTTAAAAAGGAGATTGTGTTGGGGGAGTTGGGGGGGAAGGTTCTGGGTTCTTCCTCCCCCTGGGAGCTCTCCCATTCCACCTTGCCCTTTTTCTCATCGCCTTGTTCGGGGTCGGAGAGCTCCTCCGCATTTCTTTTTCGTGGGGGGAGGTGTTCCTCCAGAATCTCCACCCCCTCTCCCATATCTCTTTCCGACACAGTCTCCATACTGTCTGACCCACTTGGGGAGTTCTCACTCAAGATCTCTCCGGGGCCGTCTTTCTCGGCCCTTTCTCCTTCAGGGGTCACATTAATCTGGGGCAGGGGGGTTGGGGGGGGGGGGGGGGTTGTCCTCTCCTCCCACTTTTTCCACTACTGCACCTTCCGCGCCCTCCACTACCACCGGCTCCACCACTACATTCTCAACCACCACCGGCTCCACCACCACCTCCTCGGCAACTGCCGTTCCCTCCCCTTGGCGCTCAGAAGTCCGGTCCGCGGCCGCCGTCTCCCTCTCCCTCCTTTCGGCCCTGACCTTATTGGCCCAGGAGAAGGGGCAGCCGCGGATGAGGTGGGACCGCTCGCCACAGAGGTTGCACGACCTTCCGTTCGTGCACTCCTCGTAGCGGTGGCCCACCTCCCGGCACTTCATGCAGACGACCTTTTTACAGGCCTCTGCCAGGTGGCCATGTTCACCACACTTACGGCACAGCTTGGGCTGGTCCTGGTAGTGAACATGGCCTCTATTCTCTCCGAGGACTATGGTGGATGGGATGGCTTTCAACCCACCATAGCCCCCAGGATCCTCCCTCTGCTGGACAGTCACCCTCCAGGCCCCTGTCCAGATCCCATCGGGATCCTTCACCTGGACCAAGGGCCCCTTCACGTTGCAGTACCTGCCCAGCCATACTGCAACGTCCTCCGGCTGTACGGTTTCATTGTACATACGGATAATAACGGTTTTAATGCTATTATCCGTCAGCTTGGTCACCTCAAACATGGCTGTGAGGGACCCCTGGATGTTCAGGGAGTTCTGGAGTTGCCCCCAGAACTCCCGCAGGAAGCTGGCGTTGGCAAAACTGACATCGAAGCCCTTCCCATAGGGAAGGGCTAAGATGCAGTTTACCTGCGCGGGATGGAAACCGAGCTCTTTCTGGAGGAATTTTCTGGAGAAATCCAATCGGGATAACTCCATTATTTTCCCTCCCTTCTCCTTTAAGAGGAGGCGCACTGCATGGTGCCTCCTCATGCCAACCTGTGCTGCTGACATGATGGAGGCCCACTCCCTTTACAGCCCAACACCGGTGAAAAAGGGGGGGAGGGGAAGGGAAAAAAGGGAGGGAAAGGAAGGGGGGGGGGGGGGAGGGGGTTGGGTGTGGGGGTTGGGAAGAAGGAAAGGGGTGTAAGACACCCGAGGAAGCTGGCAGGCTCGGCCAGACTAAGCTAACCGGGCCTACCAGCACCACGGGACACACAACAACCTATCTAGCACAGCACCAAACTAATCTTATTAACAATGGGAAGGAACACTAGGAGGGGAATTTTTTGTTTTATATTTTCCACAAGAGGGAGAGGCACAAAAGGGAGAGACAAAAATTAAACCACACAACCAAACTAAGGCTAGAAAGCTAGCAGGCCCCGCCAGCAGGCCAGGCTAAGCCTACCAGCTGGCAGGCCCACCAGCCAAGAGGCCTTACAACAAAAACAAACACGGCGCACCAACCAAAAGGGAAGACAAACTAGGGGGTAAGACTAACAATGCACAAGACTAACAAAACAAATTAATTAAAGTAAAAGGGGAACAAGGGGGGTAAGGGAGAAAAAAGGACACACTGACTAACAAACACCTGCCCAAACTTGAGGGACACGAAGGCTAGCAGGCCTCACCAGCAGGCCAGGCTATGCTAACCAGCTAGCAGGCTAGCCAGCAAAAGGTCCCTCAGTTGGCAACACAAATAACAAGAAACAGAAAAAAACTAAGGATACAAAGGGGATGGGGGTAAAGAAAAAAAACAGTCAAACAATGCCTGCCACGCCTAAGGGGCAGGCTAGCAGGCCAAGCTAAAGCTAGCAGGCCGACAAGCCAGAAAGCCACCCCAGCTAGCAGACAACACACAACTGAAGACAATGGGAGGAGCTAAGGAGGGGACTATAGGATACACAGGGGAGGAGAGATGCAAAACTGGACAAGCAGGGGAAAAACACAAATAAATTAAATAACTAAGGAAAAAAGACCAGAGGGCCTTTAAACTCACCCTACAGGTGCTGGTGCACCTGTAGTCCACCACCAAAACCACCACCTAACCCAGGACAAAGAATAAACAAGGGTGAGACAAAAAAACAACAATAATGACAATAAATAATGATTTGACAAAAATAAATAGCACAATTTCCCGGGCGCCCTCCGGCCTACGATCGCTTCTCTGATCAAGTGCAGCACTGACAAGGTAACTACACTTGATCTGAGCCAAAAGGCCGAGAAGCGATAACCCACAAATTGACCCCTGCACCCGCCGGGCCCCCGGGGGCCTCGGCAGACCTCATCGGTTTGGCAAAAGTTGGCTCCTCCTCACCCAACGCTTCCCTGGTGACAGGCGGGTGTGTTTTTTTTTAAAAGTCGCTAATGCGTCGTTAGGTCACTAGCTCTTTAATCCTAGTGCGACTATTTGTTCAATGCCCGGCAAATACACCAGTCATCGTCGGGCTTGAACTCAATTGCCCGAGCGACTACTTTGAGTGGAAAAAATACGCCGGTCGGTCAGCCGGCTTCAAGTCAAACGCCTGAGCAAAAAGTCTCGGCGTCATCTCTGTCAATTTCTCTTGAAACAAGATACCGGGCTCTGCCAGAAGCAAAGCCCTTCCAAAAATACGTTGAACTCGTAAGTGTTCCTCTCCACGGAAGTCTTTAGTAAAAGGCGAAAGGCTTGTGCGTAATGAAGAGAAACCAGAGTCGTATGGAAGTCAGAGGTCGGGGCCCGAGACACACACGGTGCACTCTAGGCCGGGTCCCCGCGGGTGGTCCCCGAACCCACTCTTCCAAGTTTTCGAGGGCTGTGGGTAAAAAGTCACAGACAGACAGACAGACAGACAGACAGACAGACAGACAGACAGACAGACAGACAGACAGACAGACAGACAGATCCTGGTGAAGTGATTGTATTTTTGGGGGGGGCTCAAAAACACACACACACACAATCCTGGTGAAGTGATTGTATTTTTTGGGGGGGGCCAACACACACTCACACACACACACACACACACACACACACACACACACACACACACACACACACACACAATCCTGGTGAAGTGATTGTATTTTTTGGGGGGGGCTCAAAACACACACACACACACACACACACACACACACACACACACACACACACACACACACACACACACACAAACAATCCTGGTGAAGTGATTGTATTTTTTGGGGGGGGCTCAAAAACACACACACACACACACACACACACACACACACACACTCCTGGCCAATGTATTTTTTTTTTTTTTTTTTTTTTTTTTTTAAAGTAAAATGGCGGGAAAACGGGGGACCCCCATGAAGGGGGCTTCGCACTTGTTTCAGTTTGGATGATTCTTCTTTTTTCATTCCTTCTCTTCTTCTGCTAGCTGTTTTACATAGATTTGGTGTATTTCTTTTTCCTTGACAATGGGAGAAAAGTGTTGCACCATTCCCGGAGGTACTGCAATACCGGGTCGATGCGTGGAGCGGACGGAGCAAGCCCCATTTCCGACTCCCTGTTCGAAAAATCCATTTAATATGTAGTCCCCCGATGGGGGACGTATCAGATATTAAACTGATAAGAACAGATTTTTTTTTTTTTATAAAATATATTTATTACGTTCAAAACCCAACAAAAATCTTATACAATCAATCAATTCAAACACAAATTCCATTAAACATTTCAAAACTATTCAATAATAACCAAACCCAAAAATCAAAACGTCATGAGAGCATCTACCCTCCCCTTCCCACCTACAAACCAAAACCCATACACATATCAAATAACCAAAATTAAACACTCACCCTATACTCCCGACCGACGGGGACGCCTCCTCCACTCCTGACGCTCCACCGTCGGCCACCATCCCCTCTCCCCTAGAAACAAAAACTATTCCCGGCACACCCACACTCTGTGTCTTGTGCCCCCCACTCAAATCCACCACCCGGCCCTCCTCCGAACTCAGACCCGAGCACCCCATGCCCCCAAACAGAAAACTTGCTCCTTCCTCCATCCCCCAATCCTGGGCCATGCCTGGGAGGTCCAGCTCTGCCAGGGGTGTAAAGGAACAGGAAGAAGAGGGAGCCCACGAGGGCCCAGCATCCTCTCCCCCTTGCCCTTCCTTCACCACCACCCTTTTACCACCCTTCTTCCTCCTGCTTTCCGGGCGCTCCCCCTTCTTAGGTCTCTTTATTGGTGGAGGGCGCAGCCAGGGAACATTCCTTTCCTCGTCCGTCAACCCCCCCCTCGCTTCATTCATATTGTCCGGCAGCCCCCCCACCATCTCCCTCAGCTCCTCCACCCGTGATCTCACCTCTTTACTGTCCCCCCACTCCTTCACTCCTTCTCCTACTGGTCCCGCCACCACTGCCTTCTCTTTCTCCTCCCTTTCTGTCTCTTTCTTCTCCACCACCTTCTTCCCTGTCTCCTTCCTTTCTGTCTCTTTCTCCTCCACCACCTTCTTCCCTGTCTCCTTCCTTTCTGTCTCTTTCTCCTCCACCACCTTCTTCCCTGTCTCCTTCCTTTCTGTCTCTTTCTCCTCCACCACCTTCTTCCCTGTCTC
>NC_138300.1:61877500-61880000 GCF_965601325.2 Salmo salar
AAGTACAATAGAGATGGCAATACATCCACCTTTAGAACCAGGACCTTGCCTAAAAAAGACAAAGACCTAGCCCTCCACATCGCTAGCTTCCTCTGTACCACTGCGATGCGCATGTTCCAGTTCAGCGTCGCTGAACCGGAGGTCTCAAAATGGACCCCGAGAATCCTCAGGGCCCCGTTACAGAGAGATAACCCTCCGGGCACATCCGTCCTACCACTCCATCTTCCGAAAAACTTAACGGAAGACTTCACGTGGTTAAGAACCGCTCCCGACGCTTGGGTGAAGTCCCCAATGATGGCAAGGGACCTTGTCAGGCACGAGTCCTTGCAAAGCAGCAAGGAGGTGTCGTCGGCGTACTGCGTCAACTTGACACGGTGACCGCCACTTCCAGGTATCAGCAATCCCTCCACCCCTGTGTCTGCCCTAATGGCAGCCCCCAGAGGCTCCATGTACAGAACGAAGAGGAGAGCCGAGAGCGGGCATCCCTGCCTGACCCCAGACGAGAGGTCAAAAACGTCACCTAAGTGACTGTTAACGCTAACCCGGCACCCCGCTCCGACATATAAAGTACGGATCCATCCTATAAACTTTTCCCCAAATCCTAATCTACCTAACACCCTGAATAGAAAGGATCTATTCACGCGATCAAAGGCTTTCGCCTGATCTAGCGCTGCTACCATTAAAGGCAGCCCTCTGTCTTCTACCCACGCGATGGAGTCCCTGATCAACTGTAGGTTCCACCTAATAGAGCGGCCCTCTACCCCGCACGTCTGATCCTCATGGACGACGTAGGGAAGGGCTGTGCGCAACCGGTCTGCTAAAACCTTTGCAAGTAGCTTGTAATCTACGCACAGCATGGTCAACGGCCGCCAGTTGCCAAGGTCAGTTGCTTCCCCCTTCTTATAAAGAAGTGACAGCACACCGACCGCCATTGATCCCCCCGGGACCCCCGTCTCAAGGATGGCCTTCAAGACTTCGAGGACCACTGGTCCAAGTATACCCCAAAACTTGAGGTAAAACTCGGCCGGCAACCCATCCATCCCAGGCACCTTCCCTTTTCCCATCCTCCTGAGAGCACTCTCAACCTCCTCGAGGGAGATCTGAGCCTCCATCACATTTCTAATGTCCTCCGGCAATCGCCGGGACAAGTGTTCTAAAAACACATTTCCCTGCTCTACATCTATTACCCTCTCTTTAAATAAACCTCGGAAATGATCAGTTGTTACCCTGACCATTTCCTCCGGTTTTCTAACTATGCTACCATCTTCTTTCCTCACCCCATGCATTATCTTCCTACTCTGTCTGGCCCTAACCGACTTAAAGAACATAGAGGAACAAGTCTCATTATGTTCTAAAAAGCCATTATGCGCACGCTCCAGGAAAGCTCGAGCCTTCCGCTCCTGCAGCTCCCTGAGCTGCGCCTTCAGGTCAGTGGATCTCTCCCAGTCAATCGACCCGCCGAGGTTGCCTGCCTCGTACTCGAGTTCGAGCAACCTTTGGATACGATCCACCTCCCTCCTTTCCTCCCTTTTTTTCCTCTTACAATATCCTATTATAAAAGCCCTAATCCTTACCTTAACTAAATCCCACCACTCCAACACCCCCTCGCACATGGACCGGAGGCCTTCAAGCCCCCGAAAGAAACCAAAAAAGGTGTCGACGAAAGCTTGCTCCTCCAGCACATCCCGATCTAATTTCCAGTACCCCCTACCGAAGAGGCAGACTGGCGGCCCCACCTGCAGGAGCACCCCGTCGTGATCTGAGAAGAACACAGGCAACAGCCGCCCAGACAACTGGCCCAACGACCTAGATAGAAAAATATAGTCGAGCCTCCGCGCAACCCCCCGAGAGTTACGCCATGTGGGACCCGCCATTGTCGGAGTAGTGTGCAGGCCTCCATCAACCAGACCATGGCAAGCCATAAGCCCGGTGATGGCGCCTGCACTACTATCCCCCGCTAACCCTAAATCTATGTTAAAATCCCCACCTATCACCAAGTGCCTATTTGTGACACACAGGGGCGCCAGACAGTCCACCATCTCCCTCCTGTCTGCCGCCACCTGTGGCCCATACACCACCACTAACCTATACCTACTATCCCTAAAAGTGACATCCACCCCCAACACCCTCCCCTGCATTACAACAAAAGTGCTCTCTACTCTAACCTCCCTATTCCCAAACAAAATACCCACCCCCGTAGAGTGAACCCCACCTATACCCCAAATTGATTCCCCCTTATCCCACTCCCTACTAAACCTGATGACATCCCCTCCATCCCTCAGGTGAACCTCCTGTACAAAACAAACATCAAAACCCACCCCTTCCAAAAAACTAAAAACCGCCCTCCTCTTAACAAAATCCCTCAAACCCCTTACATTTAAACTAAAAATATTAACAGAAAATGTCATTTTTAAAAATTAAATTACAAAACCTTACATCAATGAAATGAAAACCCCAAATTAACCAAAAAACAGGAGACTCACCCGATGCTCCCCTGCCT
>NC_138300.1:61892500-61895000 GCF_965601325.2 Salmo salar
TCCTGTCTGCCGCCACCTGTGGCCCATACACCACCACTAACCTATACCTACTATCCCTAAAAGTGACATCCACCCCCATCACCCTCCCCTGCATTACAACAAAAGTGCTCTCTACTCTAACCTCCCTATTCCCAAACAAAATACCCACCCCCGTAGAGTGAACCCCACCTATACCCCAAATTGATTCCCCCTTATCCCACTCCCTACTAAACCTGATGACATCCCCTCCATCCCTCAGGTGAACCTCCTGTACAAAACAAACATCAAAACCCACCCCTTCCAAAAAACTAAAAACCGCCCTCCTCTTAACAAAATCCCTCAAACCCCTTACATTTAAACTAAAAATATTAACAGAAAATGTCATTTTTAAAAATTAAATTACAAAACCTTACATCAATGAAATGAAAACCCCAAATTAACCAAAAAACAGGAGACTCACCCGATGCTCCCCTGCCTCGTCTCATCCGGCGGGGACGTCCTCTCCTCTCCTGACGTCCCCCCGTCCTCCTCCATCTCTCCAACCCAGGATGCAGGGATGGTGTTAGGCCTTGGAGTTCCCTGCATCCTGGGTTCCCCACCAACACCCTCCGTTTCTGTCTCCCTGTAGGCTGCTGGACTGAGGTCGAGAGCAGGGGACCCCATCTCCCCAAGCAGGAGTTGAGATCCCCCCTCAGACCCCCAGCCCAGCGCCACGCCCTGGGAGTCACCCTCCACCAGCTGTTGAGGGGCTGATAAAAATAACGAGGACAAGGGCGTTCTTCTTTCCCCCATCACACGCTTGGCCACCCCCTCCCCCCCCACACCCCCCTCCCTCTCACAGCCTGTCAAGCACACCCTCCTCTTCCCTTTCTTCTTTGGTGTTGGAGGTAGCGGGGAGACACCACCCCTCTTCCCCGCTATCTCCTCCACCATTCCCCGCATCTCTTCAACAAGGGCGCTCGACAAGCTGTCCCCCCACTCCTTCACTCCTTCTTCCTCCTCCGGTCCTTCTTCTGGTCCCGTCTCAGCTTCTCCTTCCATTTCCGCCACCGTTCCCTCCTCCACCTCCTCTCTCGCCACTGCCCCAGTCTCCTTCTTCTCTGTTCCTTCCGCCTCCTTCCCCTCCTCTCCTTCTGTTCCAGCCTCCTTCCTCCCGTCCTTCTCCTTCCGTGCAGTCTTTTCCCCTGTGCCATTACCTTCATCCAGGCCCTTACTTTCCTTTCTCCCCCCATCCCCCGTTCTCCCTCCAGCCGCAGACGCGTACGACCTCTGACGAGCCGGGCACTCACGCCACAGGTGTGCTGACGAGCCACACCCGTGGCAAGCCTTGGGCTCGTCACAATCCTTGGCCTCGTGCTCTCCCGACCCACAGAACTTGCATTTTCTGGTGTTGCACGAGGCCAGGATATGACCATAGGCCATACAACGCCTGCAGAAAGGAGGCTGACGGGCATAGAATAATGTCCCCCTGTCAGCCCCCAGGGAGAACATCGCCGGGGGATGGAGGTAGCCACCTAAACCCTTCGGGTCCTCCCTGAGAAGGACCTGGAACCCTCTCCTCCCGTTCCAGAATCCCAGGGAGTCCCTGAGGTGCCTCGCTGAGGAGACGTTTTCCACGTATCTCCCCAGAAAGGCCCTCACCTCCTCATCCTTTACATGGGGATTGTACATGGTGACGGTGACCACCCTGAAATTGTTCCTTGCCAGGCTGGTCACCTCGTAATGGCACAGGGGTCTTGCTCCTTTCCCTTCCCTCACCTTCTTCATAATATCGTCATGTTTCTCCTCCACATGAAACGTCACATCATATGCCTTCTCCATCGGGTTCCCCTGAAGGCATAGAACATCTTTAACCTGTAGATTCAGGTAGCCCATCAGGATATTTCTCCCAAACGTATCTCGTCCCCATGGCTCCGTCTCCTTGTCCGTCCAGGCAAACCTCACGGTGTTGGCCAAGCCAATCCCTGGAACCTGCCTGATTGGCTTTTGCTGCTCCATCTCTTCCAACAAAAATGCTCTCTTATACAAGAAGCCAAAGAAAAAAGAAATCCGAAAACTCCGATTCCCGCCAAAAAAAAACAAAATAAAATTTTCCTCCCTCCTGCCTTCCTTCGACCTTCTGGCTCAGCGGGCTTTGGGGCACCTCGGTACCAAGCTTGATCTGAGCCAAAAGGCCGAGAAGCGATAACCCACAAATTGACCCCTGCACCCGCCGGGCCCCCGGGGGCCTCGGCAGACCTCATCGGTTTGGCAAAAGTTGGCTCCTCCTCACCCAACGCTTCCCTGGTGACAGGCGGGTGTGTTTTTTTTTAAAAGTCGCTAATGCGTCGTTAGGTCACTAGCTCTTTAATCCTAGTGCGACTATTTGTTCAATGCCCGGCAAATACACCAGTCATCGTCGGGCTTGAACTCAATTGCCCGAGCGACTACTTTGAGTGGAAAAAATACGCCGGTCGGTCAGCCGGCTTCAAGTCAAACGCCTGAGCAAAAAGTCTCGGCGTCATCTCTGTCAATTTCTCTT
>NC_138300.1:61920000-61925000 GCF_965601325.2 Salmo salar
CGCCGTCTTCTCCGACCCCTCCACTCTCTTATCTCCTTCCTCCTCCTGCTCCTTCTCTCCTTCAGCCTCCTGCTCCTCCTCTCCTTCAGCCTCCCGCCCCTCCGATTCCACCATGTCCACTTCTTCCTTTTCCTCTTCTGCTCCTGCTGTCGCCTTCTTTCCTTCTCCCGCCGTGTGTCCCTTTCCTCCGTTCCAGTTCCTGGCTCTTTGTCCCCTCCTCTTCTTCCCCCATCCCCGGCTCTCGCTCCCCCCCCAGCTGCAGACGCGTATGACCTCTGACGCGCCGGGCATTCACGCCACAGGTGTGTTAGCATGCCACACCCGTGACATGCCTTCGGCGCGTCACAGTCCCTCGCCTCGTGCTCCGCAGATCCACAATACCTGCACTTCTTTGTGCTGCACGAGGCGAGGATATGACCATAGGCCATACAACGCCTGCAGAACGGGGGCTGACGTGCATAATACAACGTCCCCCGGTCAGCCCCCAGGGAGAACATCGCCGGAGGATGGAGGTAGCCTCCCAGACCCTTAGGGTCCTCCCTGAGGAGAGCCTGGAAACCTCTCCTCCCAGTCCAGAACCCCAGGGAGTCCCTGAGGAGCCTTGCCGAGGAGACATTGTCCATATACCTCCCCAGGAAGGCCCTCACCTCCTCTTCCTTCACATGTGGGTTATACATGTTAACCGTCACCACTCTAAAATTGCTCCTTGCCAGACTTGTCACCTCGTAATGACACATGGGCTTCCTCCTTTCCCACTCCTCTCACCTTCTGCATGATCTCCTCATGCTTTTCTTCTGTGTGCAGCGTACATCAAAAGCTCCCTCCAATGGGTTTCCCTGGAGGCAAAAGACGTCTTCTACCTGCAGTTTTAGGATCCCCATCAAGACCGTTCTCCCAAAGGTCTCCCTCCCGAATGGCTCCATCTCCTTGTTCCTCCATGCAAACCTCACCGTATTCGCTATCCCGATCCCAGGGACCGTTCTTCTGGTGCTGTCTTGCGTCCATCTTCTCGAAGAATAAAGCTCTCTTCAAAAGAAGAAGCCGAGTAGAAAAAATATTAAAAACAATTTCCAAAAACCGCAAAACACAAAAAACCTTACCGCCCTCCTATCTCCGACCTTTTGACTCAGCGAGCTCTGGGGCACCTCGGTACCAAGCTTGATCTGAGCCAAAAGGCCGAGAAGCGATAACCCACAAATTGACCCCTGCACCCGCCGGGCCCCCGGGGGCCTCGGCAGACCTCATCGGTTTGGCAAAAGTTGGCTCCTCCTCACCCAACGCTTCCCTGGTGACAGGCGGGTGTGTTTTTTTTTAAAAGTCGCTAATGCGTCGTTAGGTCACTAGCTCTTTAATCCTAGTGCGACTATTTGTTCAATGCCCGGCAAATACACCAGTCATCGTCGGGCTTGAACTCAATTGCCCGAGCGACTACTTTGAGTGGAAAAAATACGCCGGTCGGTCAGCCGGCTTCAAGTCAAACGCCTGAGCAAAAAGTCTCGGCGTCATCTCTGTCAATTTCTCTTGAAACAAGATACCGGGCTCTGCCAGAAGCAAAGCCCTTCCAAAAATACGTTGAACTCGTAAGTGTTCCTCTCCACGGAAGTCTTTAGTAAAAGGCGAAAGGCTTGTGCGTAATGAAGAGAAACCAGAGTCGTATGGAAGTCAGAGGTCGGGGCCCGAGACACACACGGTGCACTCTAGGCCGGGTCCCCGCGGGTGGTCCCCGAACCCACTCTTCCAAGTTTTCGAGGGCTGTGGGTAAAAAGTCACAGACAGACAGACAGACAGACAGACAGACAGACAGACAGACAGACAGACAGACAGACAATCCTGGTGAAGTGATTGTATTTTTGGGGGGGGCTCAAAAACACACACACACACAATCCTGGTGAAGTGATTGTATTTTTTGGGGGGGGCTCAAAAACACACACACACACACAATCCTGGTGAAGTGATTGTATTTTTTGGGGGGGGCTCAAAAACACACACACACACACACACACACACACACACACACACACACACACACACACACACACACACACAAACAATCCTGGTGAAGTGATTGTATTTTTTGGGGGGGGCTCAAAAACACACACACACACACACACACACACACACACACACTCCTGGCCAATGTATTATATTTTTTTTTTTTTTTTTTTTTTTTTTTAAGTAAAATGGCGGGAAAACGGGGGACCCCCATGAAGGGGGCTTCGCACTTGTTTCAGTTTGGATGATTCTTCTTTTTTCATTCCTTCTCTTCTTCTGCTAGCTGTTTTACATAGATTTGGTGTATTTCTTTTTCCTTGACAATGGGAGAAAAGTGTTGCACCATTCCCGGAGGTACTGCAATACCGGGTCGATGCGTGGAGCGGACGGAGCAAGCCCCATTTCCGACTCCCTGTTCGAAAAATCCATTTAATATGTAGTCCCCCGATGGGGGACGTATCAGATATTAAACTGATAAGAACAGATTTTTTTTTTTACAAAATATATTTATTACTTTCTATGCCGTTCAATACAAAACCATATATTCCAATCAAAATCATAACTAGGCATTTATAATAATTACACAAACCAAAAACCCTTAAACAAAGACCCAGGAAAACATCTTCCCTCCCCTTCTCACCTACAAACCAAACCCATACTAACAACAAAAAATCCAAATAAACTCACCCCATCCTCCCGACCGACGGGGACGCCTCCTCCACTCCTGACGCTCCGCCGTCGGCCACCATCCCCTCTCCCCTGTATACAGAATCAGTGCCCGGCACAAGCGAACACTCTGTCTTGTGCCCCCCACTTAAATCTATCACCCCGCCCTCCTCCTGACTCTGGCCCGAGCACCCCATGCCCTCAAACAAAAAATTACCACCTTCCTCCGTCCCCCAACCCTGGGCAATGCCTGGAAGGTCCAGCTCAGCCAGGGGTGTAAAAGAGCATGAAGAGGAGGGAGCCCATGAGGGCCCCGCATCCTCTCCCCCCTGCCCTACCCCCCCCTTACCAGCCTTCCTCCTCCTGCTGTCCTTACGCTCCCACTTTTTAGGTCTTTTTATCGGTGGAGGGCGCAGCCAGGGAACATCCCTATCTGCGTCCGTCAGGCCCCCCACCGCGTCATTCACCGTGTCCGTCAGCCCCCCTACCATCTCCCTCAGCTCCTCTACTCGTGATCTTACCTCTTTACTGTCCCCCCACTCCTTTACTCCCTCTCCTTCTGGTCCCGCCACCACTGCCTTCTCTGTCTCCTCTCTTTCTCTCTCTTTCTCCTCCACCGCCGTCTTCCCTGTCTCCTCCCTCTCTATTGCCTTCTCCGTCCCCTTCTTCTCCACCACCGTCTTCTCCAGACCCTCCACCCTCCTGTCTCTTTCCTCCTCCTGCTCCTCCTCTCCTTCAGCCTTCCGTCCTTCTGGTTCCACCAAGTCCCTTTCTTTCTTTCTCTCTTCTCCCGCTGCCGCTCTTTCCTTCTCCTCCCGCACTGTGTCCTTTTCCTCCGTGCCTTTTCTTTCCTCTTGTTCCTCTCCTCTTCTTCCCCCATCCTCCGCTCTCGCTCCCCCCCCCGCTGCAGACGCGTATGACCTCTGACGCGCCGGACATTCACGCCACAGGTGCGTCTGCATGCCACACCCGTGACATGCCTTCGGCGCGTCACAGTCCCTCGCCTCGTGCTCGGCAGATCCACAAAATCTGCATTTTCCTGTGCTGCACGAGGCGAGGATATGACCGTAGGCCATACAACGCCTGCAAAACGGGGGCTGACGTGCGTAGAACAACGTCCCCCGGTCAGCCCCCAGGGAGAACATCGCAGGAGGATGGAGGTAGCCACCCTGTCCCTTAGGGTCCTCCCTGAGGAGTGCCTGGAAACCTCGCCGGCCATCCCAGAACCCCAGGGAGTCCCTGAGGAGCCTTGCCGTTGATACATTGTCCATATAGCGCCCCAAAAAGGCCCTCACATCTTCATCCTTCACATGCGGGTTGTATATTCTTACGGTGACCACCCTAAAATTGTTTTTAGCTAGGCTGGTCACCTCATAATAGCACAAAGGTCTCTCCTTCTCCATCTCTCTCGTCATCCTCAGTACTTCCTCATGCCTCTCCTCCTTCTGTAACGTCACCTCAAAAGCTCCTTCCCTCGGATTATCCTGGAGGCATAAAACGTCCTTCACCTCAAGTTTCAGTATCCCCAACAATATGGTTCTTCCGAAAGTTTCCCTTCCCAATGGCTCCATCTCTTTGTTCTTCCATGTAAACCTCACCGTATTCGACAGTCCGACTCCAGGTATCTTCTCATGACGCGCCATTTCCGAGAAAAAAATGGCCCTTTCAATCAATGAAAAAAACAGAAAAACTCTCCAAAAGGAAGCCAATGAACAATCCAAAAAAACGTTGGAAAAAAACTCCGTCAAAAAACCTTTACCGCCCTTCTTCCTTCGACCTTTTGGCTCAGCGGGCTCTGGGGCACCTCGGTACCAAGCTTGATCTGAGCCAAAAGGCCGAGAAGCGATAACCCACAAATTGACCCCTGCACCCGCCGGGCCCCCGGGGGCCTCGGCAGACCTCATCGGTTTGGCAAAAGTTGGCTCCTCCTCACCCAACGCTTCCCTGGTGACAGGCGGGTGTGTTTTTTTTTAAAAGTCGCTAATGCGTCGTTAGGTCACTAGCTCTTTAATCCTAGTGCGACTATTTGTTCAATGCCCGGCAAATACACCAGTCATCGTCGGGCTTGAACTCAATTGCCCGAGCGACTACTTTGAGTGGAAAAAATACGCCGGTCGGTCAGCCGGCTTCAAGTCAAACGCCTGAGCAAAAAGTCTCGGCGTCATCTCTGTCAATTTCTCTTGAAACAAGATACCGGGCTCTGCCAGAAGCAAAGCCCTTCCAAAAATACGTTGAACTCGTAAGTGTTCCTCTCCACGGAAGTCTTTAGTAAAAGGCGAAAGGCTTGTGCGTAATGAAGAGAAACCAGAGTCGTATGGAAGTCAGAGGTCGGGGCCCGAGAC
>NC_138300.1:61937500-61942500 GCF_965601325.2 Salmo salar
GCAGGAGGTAACCGGACGGGTGTAGTACCGGCTGAGCAAGCTCCGTCAACAGAAATGAAACAAAAATTGCGTCCAGCTTGAGGGGGAGATGTGGTACCCCCCTACCTCCCTCCCCGATGGGACAGATCATGCGTGCCCTGGCGACCCACTCGTACCTGCCACCCCACATGAACTGAAACACCAGCCTCACTAGAGGCCTCCTCAGACTAGCCGGCAATGGGTAGATGTACGCCAAATACAATAGAGATGGCAATACATCCACCTTGAGAACCAGGACCTTGCCTAAAAAGGACAAAGACCTAGCCCTCCACATCGCTAGCTTCTTCTGTACCACTGCGATGCCCATGTTCCAGTTCAGCGTCGCTGAGCCGGAGGTCTCAAAATGGACCCCGAGTATCCTCAGGGCCCCGTTACAGAGAGATAACCCTCCGGGCACATCCGTCCTACCACTCCATCTTCCGAAAAACTTAACGGAAGACTTCGCGTGGTTAAGAACCGCCCCCGACGCTCGGGTGAAGTCCCCAATAATGGCAAGGGACCTTGTCAAGCACGAGTCCTTGCAAAGCAGCAAGGATGTGTCATCGGCGTACTGTGTCAACTTGACACGGAGACCGCCACTTCCAGGGATCAGCAAGCCCTCCACCCCTGTGTCTGCCCTAATGGCAGCCCCCAGAGGCTCCATGTACAGAACGAAGAGGAGAGCCGAGAGCGGGCATCCCTGCCTGACCCCAGACGAGAGGTCAAAAACGTCACCTAAGTGACTGTTTACACTAACTCGGCACCCTGCTCCGACATATAATGTACGGATCCATCCTATAAACTTCTCCCCAAATCCTAATCTACCTAACACCCTGAATAGAAAGGATCTATTCACGCGATCAAAGGCTTTCGCCTGATCTAGCGCTGCTACCATTAAAGGCAGCCCCCTATCTTCTACCCAAGCGATGGAGTCCCTGATCAACTGTAGGTTCCATCTGATCGAGCGACCCTCTACCCCGCACGTCTGATCCTCATGGACGACGTAGGGAAGGGCTGTGCGCAACCGGTCCGCTAAAACCTTTGCAAGTAGCTTGTAATCTACGCACAGCATGGTCAACGGCCGCCAGTTGCCAAGGTCAGTTGCTTCCCCCTTCTTATAAAGAAGTGACAGCACACCGACCGCCATTGATCCCCCCGGGACCCCCGTCTCAAGGATGGCCTTCAAGACTTCGAGAACCACTGGTCCAAGTATACCCCAAAACTTGAGGTAAAACTCGGCCGGCAGCCCATCCATCCCAGGTACCTTCCCTTTTCCCATCCTCCTGAGAGCGCTCTCAACCTCCTCAAGGGAGATCTGAGCCTCCATCGCATTTCTAATGTCCTCCGGCAATCGCCGGGACAAGTGTTCTAAAAACACATTTCCCTGCTCTACATCTATTACCCTCTCTTTAAATAAACCTCGGAAATGATCAGTTGTTACCCTGACCATTTCCTCCGGTTTTCTAACTATGCTACCATCTTCTTTCCTCACCCCATGCATTATCTTCCTACTCTGTCTGCCCCTAACCGACTTAAAGAACATAGCGGAACAAGTCTCATTATGTTCTAGAAAGCCATTATGCGCACGCTCCAGGAAAGCTCGAGCCTTCCGCTCCTGCAGCTCCCTGAGCTGCGCCTTCAGGTCAGTGGATCTCTCCCAGTCAATCGACCCGCCGAGGTTGCCTGCCTCGTACTCGAGTTCGAGCAACCTTTGGATACGATCCACCTCCCTCCTTTCCTCCCTTTTTTTCCTCTTACAATATCCTATTATAAAAGCCCTAATCCTTACCTTAACTAAATCCCACCACTCTAACACCCCCTCGCACATGGACCGGAGGCCTTCAAGCCCCCGAAAGAAACCAAAAAAGGTGTCAACGAAAGCTTGCTCCTCCAGCACATCCCGATCTAATTTCCAGTACCCCCTACCGAAGAGGCAGACTGGCGACCCCACCTGCAGGAGCACCCCGTCGTGATCCGAGAAAGACACAGGCAACAGCCGCCCAGACAACTGACCCAAAGACCTAGATAGGAAAATGTAGTCGAGCCTCCGCGCAACCCCCCGGGAGTTGCGCCATGTGGGACCAGCCATTGTCGGAGTAGAGTGCAGACCTCCATCAACCAGACCATGACAAGCCATTAGCCCGGTGATGGCGCCTGCACTACTATCTCCCCCTACCCCTAAATCTATATTAAAATCCCCCCCTATCACTAAGTGCCTATTTGTAACACACAGGGGCGTCAGACAGTCCACCATCTCCCTCCTGTCTGCCGCCACCTGTGGCCCATACACCACCACTAACCTATACCTACTATCCCTAAAAGTGACATCCACCCCCAACACCCTCCCCTGCATTACAACAAAGGATCCCTCCACCTTCACCTCCCTATTCCCAAACAAAATCCCCACCCCTGTAGAATGCACCCCACCTATACCCCAAACTGACTCCCCCTTATCCCACTCCCTACTAAACCTGATGACATCCCCTCCATCCCTCAGGTGAACCTCCTGTAAAAAACAAACATCAAAACCCACCCCTTCCAAAAAACTAAATACCGCCCTCCTCTTAACAAAATCCCTTAAACCCCTTACATTTAAACTAAAAATATTAACAGAAAATTTCATTTAAAAATAAATTATAAAACCTTACATCAATGAAATGCAAACCCCAAATTAACCAAAAAACAGGAGACTCACCCGATGCTCCCCTGCTTCGTCTCATCCGGCGGGGACGTCCTCTCCTCTCCTGACGTCCCCCCGTCCTCCTCCATCTCTCCAACCCAGGATGCAGGGATGGTGTTAGGCCTTGGAGTTCCCTGCATCCTGGGTTCCCCACCAACACCCTCCTCTCCTCTCTCCCCAACGGCAGCTGGACTGAGGTCAAGAGCAGGAGATCCCACCTCCCCAAGCAGGAGTTGAGATCCCCCCTCAGACACCCAGCCCAGCGCCACGCCCTGGGAGTCTCCCTCCACCAGCTGTTGGGGGGCTGAGGCAAACAACGATGCCAAAGGCGTTCTTCCCTCCCCCATCACACGCTTGGCCACCCCCTCCCCCCCCTCACCCCCCTCCCTCTCACAGCATGCCGAGCTCCCCCTCTTCCCTTTCTTCTTCGGCTTTGGAGGCAGCGGAGAGACACCACTCCCCCTCTCCGCCAGCTCCTCCACCATTCCCCTCAACTCCTCAACGAGGGCGCTCGACATGCTGTCCCCCCACTCCCTCACCCCCCTTCCCTCCTCCTCCTCCTCCCCCGCCACCGGCACCCCCTCCACCACCTCTCCCTCCATTGTCGCTGTCTCTCGCTCCTCCACTCCCTTTCTTCCTTTCGATTCCTTTCCTTCTTCTGCTCCCGTGTCTTCTTTTTTCCCTTGCCCTCCTGCTGTCACTCCTTGCTCCTCTTCTTTCCGTTCTTGTCTCTTGTCCTTTTCCTTTGATGTCCTTCCTTCCCCTCTTCTTCCCCCATCCCCCGCTCCTGCTCCCCCCCCAGCTGCAGACGCGTATGACCTCTGACGAGCCGGGCACTCCCGCCACAGGTGTGCTGACGAGCCACACCCGTGGCACGCCTTAGGCTCGTCGCAGTCCCTCGCCTCGTGCTCCGCAGATCCACAAATTCTGCACTTTTTTGTGCTGCACGAGGCGAGGATATGACCGTAGGCCATACAACGCCTGCAGAACGGGGGCTGACGTGCGTAAAACAACGTCCCCCTGTCAGCCCCCAGGGAGAACATCGCAGGGGGATGGAGGTAACCACCCTGTCCCTTAGGGTCCTCCCTGAGCAGGGCCTGAAATCCTCTCCTCCCAGTCCAAAACCCCAGGGAGTCCCTTATGAGCCTCCCTGAGGAGACCTTGTCCATATACCTCCCCAGGAAAGGCCCTCACCTCTTCATCCTTCACATGCGGGTTATACATTGTTACAGTTACTACCCTGAAGCTGTTCCTTGCCAGGCTAGTAACTTCATAAAGGCACATAGGCCTTTCTCCCTCCACCGCCTTCACTTTCTTCATGATTTCATCATGTTTTCCCTCCGTGTAGCAGGTCACATCATATGCCCTCTCCATCGGGTTACCCTGGAGGCAGAGGACATCTTTTACCGTCAACTTCAGGCTTCCCATCAGGATCGTTCTTGCAAATGTCTCTCTCCCGAATTGCTCGACCTCCTTGTCTTTCCAGGCAAATCTGACAGTGTTTGCCATTCCAACTCCCGGAACCGTCCTGTTCTGTGTGTTTCTCTCCATCTTGTCAAGGAAAAAAGCTCTCTTAAAAAGAAGCCCAATGGAAAAAAAGGATATCGGATAAATCCGATTCCTATAAGCAAAAAACAAAAAACTTCCTCCCTCCTGCCTTCCTTCGACCTTTTGACTCAGCGAGCTCTGGGGCACCTCGGTACCAAGCTTGATCTGAGCCAAAAGGCCGAGAAGCGATAACCCACAAATTGACCCCTGCACCCGCCGGGCCCCCGGGGGCCTCGGCAGACCTCATCGGTTTGGCAAAAGTTGGCTCCTCCTCACCCAACGCTTCCCTGGTGACAGGCGGGTGTGTTTTTTTTTAAAAGTCGCTAATGCGTCGTTAGGTCACTAGCTCTTTAATCCTAGTGCGACTATTTGTTCAATGCCCGGCAAATACACCAGTCATCGTCGGGCTTGAACTCAATTGCCCGAGCGACTACTTTGAGTGGAAAAAATACGCCGGTCGGTCAGCCGGCTTCAAGTCAAACGCCTGAGCAAAAAGTCTCGGCGTCATCTCTGTCAATTTCTCTTGAAACAAGATACCGGGCTCTGCCAGAAGCAAAGCCCTTCCAAAAATACGTTGAACTCGTAAGTGTTCCTCTCCACGGAAGTCTTTAGTAAAAGGCGAAAGGCTTGTGCGTAATGAAGAGAAACCAGAGTCGTATGGAAGTCAGAGGTCGGGGCCCGAGACACACACGGTGCACTCTAGGCCGGGTCCCCGCGGGTGGTCCCCGAACCCACTCTTCCAAGTTTTCGAGGG
>NC_138300.1:61945000-61947500 GCF_965601325.2 Salmo salar
CCCTCAGGGTCCTCCCTGAGCAACGCCTGGAATCCTCTCTTCCCATCCCAGAAGCCCAGGGAGTCCCTGAGGAGCCTTGCCGAGGAGACATTGTCCATGTAGCGCCCAAGGAAAGTCCTCACCTCCTCGTCCTTCACATGAGGGTTATACATATTAACCGTGACCACCCGGAAATTGGTTTTTCCCAGGCTGGTCACCTCGTAATGACACATCGGTCCATCCTTTCCCACTTCTCTCGCCCTCCTCATCACGTCCTCATACCTGTCTTCTTTGTGGAGCGTCACGTCGTAAGCCACCTCCAGTGGGTTCGCCTGGAGGCACAACACTTCCCCCACCTCCAACTTTAGGATCCCAATCAAAATTTTTCTCCCAAAGGTCTCCCTCCCAAACGGCTCCATCTCCTTGTTCCTCCAGGCGAACCTCACCGTGTTCGCTATCCCGACTCCAGGCATCTTGTTTGGAGCATGTCGAGCCATCTTGAAAAAAAAGCTCTCTTAAAAAGAAGCCACTAGAAAAATTATTTTTGAAAATTGAAAAAAAACCGTCTCCCACACTCCAAACCTTTCCTCCCTCCGGCCTTCCTTCGACCTTTTGGCTCAGCGGGCTTTGGGGCACCTCGGTACCAAGCTTGATCTGAGCCAAAAGGCCGAGAAGCGATAACCCACAAATTGACCCCTGCACCCGCCGGGCCCCCGGGGGCCTCGGCAGACCTCATCGGTTTGGCAAAAGTTGGCTCCTCCTCACCCAACGCTTCCCTGGTGACAGGCGGGTGTGTTTTTTTTTAAAAGTCGCTAATGCGTCGTTAGGTCACTAGCTCTTTAATCCTAGTGCGACTATTTGTTCAATGCCCGGCAAATACACCAGTCATCGTCGGGCTTGAACTCAATTGCCCGAGCGACTACTTTGAGTGGAAAAAATACGCCGGTCGGTCAGCCGGCTTCAAGTCAAACGCCTGAGCAAAAAGTCTCGGCGTCATCTCTGTCAATTTCTCTTGAAACAAGATACCGGGCTCTGCCAGAAGCAAAGCCCTTCCAAAAATACGGTGAACTCGTAAGTGTTCCTCTCCACGGAAGTCTTTAGTAAAAGGCGAAAGGCTTGTGCGTAATGAAGAGAAACCAGAGTCGTATGGAAGTCAGAGGTCGGGGCCCGAGACACACACGGTGCACTCTAGGCCGGGTCCCCGCGGGTGGTCCCCGAACCCACTCTTCCAAGTTTTCGAGGGCTGTGGGTAAAAAGTCACAGACAGACAGACAGACAGACAGACAGACAGACAGACAGACAGACAGACAGACAGACAGACAGACAGACAGACAATCCTGGTGAAGTGATTGTATTTTTGGGGGGGGCTCAAAAACACACACACACACAATCCTGGTGAAGTGATTGTATTTTTTGGGGGGGGCTCAAAAACACACACACACACACACACACACACACACACACACACACACACACACACACACACACACACACACACACACAATCCTGGTGAAGTGATTGTATTTTTTGGGGGGGGCTCAAAAACACACACACACACACACACACACACACACACACACACACACACACACACACACACACACACACACAACAATCCTGGTGAAGTGATTGTATTTTTTGGGGGGGGCTCAAAAACACACACACACACACACACACACACACACACACACACACACTCCTGGCCAATGTATTTTTTTTTTTTATTTTTTTTTTTTTTAAAGTAAAATGGCGGGAAAACGGGGGACCCCCATGAAGGGGGCTTCGCACTTGTTTCAGTTTGGATGATTCTTCTTTTTTCATTCCTTCTCTTCTTCTGCTAGCTGTTTTACATAGATTTGGTGTATTTCTTTTTCCTTGACAATGGGAGAAAAGTGTTGCACCATTCCCGGAGGTACTGCAATACCGGGTCGATGCGTGGAGCGGACGGAGCAAGCCCCATTTCCGACTCCCTGTTCGAAAAATCCATTTAATATGTAGTCCCCCGATGGGGGACGTATCAGATATTAAACTGATAAGAACAGATTTTTTTTTTTTTTTATAAAATATATTTATTACGTTCAAAACCCAACAAAAATCTTATACAATCAATCAATTCAAACACAAATTCCATTAAACATTTCAAAACTATTCAATAATAACCAAACCCAAAAACCAAAAGTCATGGGAGCATTTTCCCTCCCCTTCCCATCTACAAACCAAAACCTACACCAAAAAATCAAAGAAAAACTCACCCCATCCCGACCGACGGGGACGCCTTCTCCACTCCTGACGCTCCCCCGTCGGCCGCCATCCCCTCTCCCCTGGATGCGGTAACAGCGCCCGACACACGCTCACCCTGCGTCCCGTACCCCACACTTAGGTCTACCACCCTGCCCTCCTCCTGACTCCGGCCCGGGGACCCCACGAGCCCAAACAGGGAGCTTAAGCCTCCCTCCATCGCCCAATCCTGGGCCATGCCTGTAAGGTCAAGCTCAGACAGGGGTGTAAAGGTGAAGGAAGA
>NC_138300.1:61970000-61972500 GCF_965601325.2 Salmo salar
ACGCTCGGGTGAAGTCCCCAATGATGGCAAGGGACCTTGTCAGGCACGAGTCCTTGCAAAGCAGCAAGGAGGTGTCGTCGGCGTACTGTGTCAACTTTACACGGAGACCGCCACTTCCAGGAATCAGCAAGCCTTCCACCCCTGTGTCCGCCCTAATGGCAGCCCCCAGAGGCTCCATGTACAGAACGAAGAGGAGTGCCGAGAGCGGGCATCCCTGCCTGACCCCAGACGAGAGGTCAAAAACATCACCTAAGTGACTGTTTACGCTAACCCGGCACCCCGCTCCGACATATAAAGTACGGATCCATCCTATAAACTTTTCCCCAAATCCTAATCTACCTAACACCCTGAATAGAAAGGATCTATTCACGCGATCAAAGGCTTTCGCCTGATCAAGCGCTGCTACCATTAAAGGCAGCCCTCTGTCTTCTACCCAAGCGATGGAGTCCCTGATCAACTGTAGGTTCCACCTAATAGAGCGTCCCTCTACCCCGCACGTCTGATCCTCATGGACGACGTAGGGAAGGGCTGTGCGCAACCGGTCCGCTAAGACCTTTGCTAAGAGCTTATAGTCTACACACAGCATGGTCAATGGCCTCCAGTTGCCCAGGTCAGTTGCTTCCCCCTTCTTATAAAGAAGTGACAGCACACCGACAGCCATTGATCCCCCCGGGACCCCCGTCTCGAGGATGGCCTTCAAGACTTCGAGGACCACTGGTCCAAGTATACCCCAAAACTTGAGGTAAAACTCGGCCGGCAACCCATCCATCCCAGGCACCTTCCCTTTTCCCATCCTCCTGAGAGCACTCTCAACCTCCTCGAGGGAGATCTGAGCCTCCATCGCATCTCTAATGTCCTCCGGCAATCGCCGGGACAGGTGTTCTAAAAACACATTTCCCTGCTCTACATCTATTTCCCTCTCCTTAAATAAACCTCGGAAATGATCAGTTGTCACCCTGACCATCTCCTCCGGCTTTCTAACTATACTGCCATTTTCTTCCCTAACCCCATGCATTACCTTCCTACTCTGCCTACCCCTAACTGACTTAAAGAACATAGCGGAACAAGTCTCATTATGTTCTAAAAAGCCATTATGTGCACGCTCCAGGAAAGCTCGAGCCTTCCGCTCCTGCAGCTCCCTGAGCTGCGCCTTCAGGGCTGTGGATCTCTCCCAGTCAATCGACCCGCCGAGGTTGCCTGCCTCGTATTCGAGTTCAATCAACCTTTGGATACGATCCACCTCCCTCCTTTCCTCCCTTTTTGCCCTTTTACAATATCCTATTATAAAAGCCCTAATCCTCACCTTAACTAAATCCCACCACTCCAATACCCCCTCGCACATGGACCGGAGGCCTTC
This sequence comes from Salmo salar, assembly GCF_965601325.2. Taxonomy (NCBI): domain Eukaryota; kingdom Metazoa; phylum Chordata; class Actinopteri; order Salmoniformes; family Salmonidae; genus Salmo; species Salmo salar. The sequence continues at coordinate 61,971,358 of NC_138300.1, forward strand.
AAGCCCCCGAAAGAAACCAAAAAAGGCGTCAACGAAAACTTGCTCCTCCAGCACATCCCGATTTAATTTCCAGTACCCCCTACCGAAGAGGCAGACTGGCAACCCCACCTGCAGGAGCACCCCGTCGTGATCTGAAAAGAACACAGGCAACAGCCGCCCAGACAACTGACCCAAAGACCTGGATAGGAAAATATAGTCGAGCCTCCGCGCAACCCCCCGGGAGTTGCGCCATGTGGGACTCGCCATTGTCGGAGTAGTGTGCAGGCCTCCATCAACCAGACCATGGCAAGCCATTAGCCCGGTGATGGCGCCTGCACTGCTATCTCCCACTAACCCTAAATCTATGTTAAAATCCCCACCTATCACCAAGTGCCTATTTGTGACACACAGGGGCGCCAGACAGTCCACCATCTCCCTCCTGTCTGCCGCCACCTGTGGCCCATACACCACCACTAACCTATACCTACTATCCCTAAAAGTGACATCCACCCCCAAAACCCTCCCCTGCATAACAACAAACGTGTCCTCTACCTTCACCTCCCTATTCCCAAACAAAATACCCACCCCCGTTGAATGAACCCCACCTATACCCCAAACTGACTCCCCCTTATCCCACTCTCTACTAAATCTAATGATATCCCCTCCATCCCTCAGGTGAACCTCCTGTAAAAAACAAATATCAAAACCCACCCCTTCCAAAAAACTAAAAACCACCCTCCTTTTAACAAAGTCCCTCAGACCCCTTACATTTAAACTAAAAAAATTAACAGAAATTTTAATCATAAATAAAAACAACCCCTTAATTCAACCAACTTAACCCAACATAACAAAAAAACAGGAGACTCACCCGATGCTCCCCTGCTTCAGCTCATCCGGCGGGGACGTCTTCTCTCCTGACGTCCCCCCGTCCTCCATCTCCCCAACCCAGGATGCAGGCATGGTGTTAGGCCTTGGAGTGCCCTGCATCCTGGGTTCCCCACCAACACCCTCCGTTCCTCTCTCCCTGTCGGCTACCGGACTGAGGTCGAGAGTAGGGGACCCCAACTCCCCAAGCAGGAGTTGAGATCCCCCCTCCGACACCCAGCCCAGCGCCACGCCCTGGGAGTCTCCCTCCACCAGCTGCTGAGGGGCAGGGGAGAACAG
>NC_138300.1:62022500-62025000 GCF_965601325.2 Salmo salar
AGAGTTACGCCATGTGGGACCCGCCATTGTCGGAGTAGTGTGCAGGCCTCCATCAACCAGACCATGGCAAGCCATAAGCCCGGTGATGGCGCCTGCACTACTATCCCCCGCTAACCCTAAATCTATGTTAAAATCCCCACCTATCACCAAGTGCCTATTTGTGACACACAGGGGCGCCAGACAGTCCACCATCTCCCTCCTGTCTGCCGCCACCTGTGGCCCATACACCACCACTAACCTATACCTACTATCCCTAAAAGTGACATCCACCCCCAACACCCTCCCCTGCATTACAACAAAAGTGCTCTCTACTCTAACCTCCCTATTCCCAAACAAAATACCCACCCCCGTAGAGTGAACCCCACCTATACCCCAAATTGATTCCCCCTTATCCCACTCCCTACTAAACCTGATGACATCCCCTCCATCCCTCAGGTGAACCTCCTGTACAAAACAAACATCAAAACCCACCCCTTCCAAAAAACTAAAAACCGCCCTCCTCTTAACAAAATCCCTCAAACCCCTTACATTTAAACTAAAAATATTAACAGAAAATGTCATTTTTAAAAATTAAATTACAAAACCTTACATCAATGAAATGAAAACCCCAAATTAACCAAAAAACAGGAGACTCACCCGATGCTCCCCTGCCTCGTCTCATCCGGCGGGGACGTCCTCTCCTCTCCTGACGTCCCCCCGTCCTCCTCCATCTCTCCAACCCAGGATGCAGGGATGGTGTTAGGCCTTGGAGTGCCCTGCATCCTGGGTTCCCCACCAACACCCTCCGTTTCTGTCTCCCTGTAGGCTGCTGGACTGAGGTCGAGAGCAGGGGACCCCATCTCCCCAAGCAGGAGTTGAGATCCCCCCTCAGACCCCCAGCCCAGCGCCACGCCCTGGGAGTCACCCTCCACCAGCTGTTGAGGGGCTGATAAAAATAACGAGGACAAGGGCGTTCTTCTTTCCCCCATCACACGCTTGGCCACCCCCTCCCCCCCCACACCCCCCTCCCTCTCACAGCCTGTCAAGCACACCCTCCTCTTCCCTTTCTTCTTTGGTGTTGGAGGTAGCGGGGAGACACCACCCCTCTTCCCCGCCATCTCCTCCACCATTCCCCGCATCTCTTCAACAAGGGCGCTCGACAAGCTGTCCCCCCACTCCTTCACTCCTTCTTCCTCCTCCGGTCCTTCTTCTGGTCCCGTCTCAGCTTCTCCTTCCATTTCCGCCACCGTTCCCTCCTCCACCTCCTCTCTCGCCACTGCCCCAGTCTCCTTCTTCTCTGTTCCTTCCGCCTCCTTCCCCTCCTCTCCTTCTGTTCCAGCCTCCTTCCTCCCGTCCTTCTCCTTCCGTGCAGTCTTTTCCCCTGTGCCATTACCTTCATCCAGGCCCTTACTTTCCTTTCTCCCCCCATCCCCCGTTCTCCCTCCAGCCGCAGACGCGTACGACCTCTGACGAGCCGGGCACTCACGCCACAGGTGTGCTGACGAGCCACACCCGTGGCAAGCCTTGGGCTCGTCACAATCCTTGGCCTCGTGCTCTCCCGACCCACAGAACTTGCATTTTCTGGTGTTGCACGAGGCCAGGATATGACCATAGGCCATACAACGCCTGCAGAAAGGAGGCTGACGGGCATAGAATAATGTCCCCCTGTCAGCCCCCAGGGAGAACATCGCCGGGGGATGGAGGTAGCCACCTAAACCCTTCGGGTCCTCCCTGAGAAGGACCTGGAACCCTCTCCTCCCGTTCCAGAATCCCAGGGAGTCCCTGAGGTGCCTCGCTGAGGAGACGTTTTCCACGTATCTCCCCAGAAAGGCCCTCACCTCCTCATCCTTTACATGGGGATTGTACATGGTGACGGTGACCACCCTGAAATTGTTCCTTGCCAGGCTGGTCACCTCGTAATGGCACAGGGGTCTTGCTCCTTTCCCTTCCCTCACCTTCTTCATAATATCGTCATGCTTCTCCTCCACATGAAACGTCACATCATATGCCTTCTCCATCGGGTTCCCCTGAAGGCATAGAACATCTTTAACCTGTAGATTCAGGTAGCCCATCAGGATATTTCTCCCAAACGTATCTCGTCCCCATGGCTCCGTCTCCTTGTCCGTCCAGGCAAACCTCACGGTGTTGGCCAAGCCAATCCCTGGAACCTGCCTGATTGGCTTTTGCTGCTCCATCTCTTCCAACAAAAATGCTCTCTTAAACAAGAAGCCAAAGAAAAAAGAAATCCGAAAACTCCGATTCCCGCCAAAAAAAAACAAAATAAAATTTTCCTCCCTCCTGCCTTCCTTCGACCTTCTGGCTCAGCGGGCTTTGGGGCACCTCGGTACCAAGCTTGATCTGAGCCAAAAGGCCGAGAAGCGATAACCCACAAATTGACCCCTGCACCCGCCGGGCCCCCGGGGGCCTCGGCAGACCTCATCGGTTTGGCAAAAGTTGGCTCCTCCTCACCCAACGCTTCCCTGGTGACAGGCGGGTGTGTTTTTTTTTAAAAGTCGCTAAT
>NC_138300.1:62032500-62035000 GCF_965601325.2 Salmo salar
TCCAGCTTGAGGGGGAGATGTGGTACCCCCCTACCTCCCTCCCCGATGGGACAGATCATGCGTGCCCTGGCGACCCACTCGTACCTGCCACCCCACATGAACTGAAACACTAGCCTCACTAGAGGCCTCCTCAGACAAGCCGGCAATGGGTAGATGTACGCCAAATACAAAAGAGATGGCAGTACATCCACCTTGAGAACCAGGACCTTGCCTAAAAAGGACAAAGACCTAGCCCTCCACATTGCTAGCTTCCTCTGTACCACTGCGATGCCCATGTTCCAGTTCAGCGTCGCTGAGCCGGAGGTCTCAAAGTGGACCCCGAGAACCCTCAGGGCCCCGTTACAGAGAGATAACCCTCCGGGCACATCCGTCCTACCACTCCATCTTCCGAAAAATTTAACGGAAGACTTCGCGTGGTTCAGAACCGCCCCCGACGCTCGGGTGAAGTCCCCAATAATGGCAAGGGACCTTGTCAAGCACGAGTCCTTGCAAAGCAGCAAGGAGGTGTCGTCGGCGTACTGTGTCAACTTGACACGGAGACCGCCACTTCCAGGGATCAGCAAGCCCTCCACCCCTGTGTCTGCCCTAATGGCAGCCCCCAGAGGCTCCATGTACAGAACGAAGAGGAGTGCCGAGAGCGGGCATCCCTGCCTGACCCCAGACGAGAGGTCAAAAACATCACCTAAATGACTGTTTACGCTAACCCGGCACCCCGCTCCGACATATAAAGTACGGATCCATCCTATAAACTTTTCCCCAAAACCTAATCTACCTAACACCCTGAATAGAAAGGATCTATTCACGCGATCAAAGGCTTTCGCCTGATCAAGCGCTGCTACCATTAAAGGCAGCCCTCTGTCTTCTACCCAAGCGATGGAGTCCCTGATCAACTGTAGGTTCCACCTAATAGAGCGTCCCTCTACCCCGCACGTCTGATCCTCATGGACGACGTAGGGAAGGGCTGTGCGCAACCGGTCTGCTAAGACCTTTGCTAAGAGCTTATAGTCTACACACAGCATGGTCAATGGCCTCCAGTTGCCCAGGTCAGTTGCTTCCCCCTTCTTATAAAGAAGTGACAGCACACCGACAGCCATTGATCCCCCCGGGACCCCCGTCTCGAGGATGGCCTTCAAGACTTCGAGGACCACTGGTCCAAGTATACCCCAAAACTTGAGGTAAAACTCTGCCGGCAGCCCATCCATCCCAGGCACCTTCCCTTTTCCCATCCTCCTGAGAGCGCTCTCAACCTCCTCGAGGGAGATCTGAGCCTCCATCACATCTCTAATGTCCTCCGGCAATCGCCGGGACAAGTGTTCTAAAAACACATTTCCCTGCTCTACATCAATTACCCTCTCTTTAAATAAACCTCGGAAATGATCAGTTGTCACCCTGACCATTTCCTCCGGTTTTCTAACTATGCTACCATCTTCTTTCCTCACCCCATGCATTATCTTCCTACTCTGTCTGCCCCTAACCGACTTAAAGAACATAGCGGAACAAGTCTCATTATGTTCTAGAAAGCCATTATGCGCACGCTCCAGGAAAGCTCGAGCCTTCCGCTCCTGCAGCTCCCTGAGCTGCGCCTTCAGGTCAGTGGATCTCTCCCAGTCAATCGACCCGCCGAGGTTGCCTGCCTCGTACTCGAGTTCGAGCAACCTTTGGATACGATCCACCTCCCTCCTTTCCTCCCTTTTTTTCCTCTTACAATATCCTATTATAAAAGCCCTAATCCTTACCTTAACTAAGTCCCACCACTCTAACACCCCCTCGCACATGGACCGGAGGCCTTCAAGCCCCCGAAAGAAACCAAAAAAGGTGTCAACGAAAGCTTGCTCCTCCAGCACATCCCGATCTAATTTCCAGTACCCCCTACCGAAGAGGCAGACTGGCGACCCCACCTGCAGGAGTACCCCGTCGTGATCTGAGAAGAACACAGGCAACAGCCGCCCAGACAACTGACCCAAAGACCTAGATAGGAAAATGTAGTCGAGCCTCCGCGCAACCCCCCGGGAGTTGCGCCATGTGGGACCAGCCATTGTCGGAGTAGAGTGCAGGCCTCCATCAACCAGACCATGGCAAGCCATTAGCCCGGTGATGGCGCCTGCACTACTATCACCCACTAACCCTAAATCTATGTTGAAATCCCCTCCTATCACCAAGTGCCTATTTGTGACACACAGGGGCGCCAGACAGTCCACCATCTCCCTCCTGTCTGCCGCCACCTGTGGCCCATACACCACCACAAACCTATACCTACTATCCCTAATAGTGACATCCACCCCCAACACCCTCCCCTGCATTACAACAAAAGATCCCTCCACCCTCACCTCCCTATTCCCAAACAAAATCCCCACCCCCGTAGAATGCACCCCACCTATACCCCAAACTGACTCTCCCTTATCCCACTCCCTACTAAACCTGATGACATCCCCTCCATCCCTCAGGTGAACCTCCTGTAAAAAACAAACATCAAAACCCACCCCTTCCAAAAAACTAAAAA
>NC_138300.1:62040000-62045000 GCF_965601325.2 Salmo salar
ACACCCTTCCCTTGGGCATATCTTGACCTTTGACAGGCCGTGCCTGTAAAGGACCTCCCTAACTGGCAGACGCCCATGTATACACAACCAATTTAGATCCTTCAACCTGTTAGAGAGACCCTTTTGCTGAATTGCCTGCCATACCACCGGCCCTACCCCATAGACACCGACAGGACCCCGCTTAGCCACCAAGGTCCTGTATAAAGCCCTGTGGTCCATGCAGAGCAGACCCTCCTGGCACTCAGTGTGCCTTCTGCTCCACTTCACCGCATGTTCAAAATGAGCTGGGAGGGATTCCGCCTTAGGTCGAGAGTTGTCCCAGGCTATCAACCTCCGCAGAGGGAAAGATAGCCAAAACAAAGCAAAAGCCTTGTAACCATGGTTACAAGGGTTAACCAGACTTTTACATATTGAAGAAAAGAAAATAGTGTCTAACTTCAGAGGGATGTCAGGCACTCCCCTTCCTCCCTCCTCCACTGATTGCACCATCCAGTCCCTTTTTATATACTCATAGCCCCCCCAAACAAAAGAAAAAATGGTTCGCACTAAATCCTTCCTGTAACGAGGAGGTAAAGGAAAAACATAGGCCAAATAAACCAAGGACGGAAGAATGTCTGCTTTAATGACTAGAACCCGTCCACTCATAGAGAGCCGACGAGCTTTCCAGAGGCCCACTTTGGTGCGCACTTTCGCGATCCTCTGCCCCCAGTTAATTCCCTCACTACCTGTCACTTCAAAATCCACTCCCAGGACCCTCATAGGCCCCGAGCAGAGCGGGAGGCCACTGAGGCCTTCCTCTCTCCCTGCCCATGGTCCAAAAAACTTGACTGAGGATTTCCCCAGGTTGACCCTAGCCCCGGATGCCAGTCCGAACTCCCCCAGGACCTCCACCGCCCTGGCGACACTCCCCTCGGATGTCAGAAACAAAGTCATGTCATCCGCATACTGGGAGATCTTGACCTCTGAAGAGCCCCCACCAGGGGGCCGGAGGCCCCTAATACGTGCATCTGCCCGAATGGCTGCTGCCAGCGGCTCCATGTACAACACAAAGAGCAGTGGAGACAACGGGCAGCCTTGACGTACCCCAGTCTGCTGAGGAACCACCTCTCCTGCATGCCCATTTACCAAAACCCTACTTCCCACTGCAGTGTATAGAATCTCCACCCACCTCATAAACCCAGCCCCAAAACCCATCCTTTCCAACACTGAAAAGAGGAACCCATGGTGCACCTTATCAAAAGCTTTTTCCATGTCTAAGCCCACCAACATGAGGTGCACCCCTCTGTCCTGGGCCCAAGCAATACAGTCCCTCACCAGACTCAGGTTCCATTGTATGGACCTCCCCTCCACCCCACAGGTCTGGTCCTCATGTATGACATGGGGCAGAGCCTTCCTTAGGCGGCCCGCAAGGACACGGGCTACCACCTTATAGTCTGCACACAGTAGCGTAATGGGCCTGTAATTCCCCAGGTTATCCCTTTCCCCTTTCTTGTAAAGCAGCGTCAAAATCCCCTCCCTCATTGAAGACCCCAGGAGCCCTGAATCATATACCGCCTTAACTACCAACAGAAAATCTCTGCCCAAAATCTCCCAAAAGGTAACATAAAACTCCCGGGGAAGCCCATCGCAACCTGGCACTTTGTTGGTTGGTAAACCCCGCAAAGCAGCCTCAACCTCCTCAAGCTCGAAAGGGCGATCGAGATCAGAGGCTTCCTCCGGGGGAACCTTTTCCCTCAAAAACCCCAGAAAGACGTGTTCTTTCGACCCATCTATGTCCTTTTCCCTAAAGGACTCTTGGTAGAAAGATGACGCTGCTTCCACCATCCCCTTTGGGTCCGATACCATTCCCCCCTTTTCTGTTCGCAGCTGAGCAATAACTGCTTTGGCATGGGCAGCTTTTACCTGTTTGAAAAAATATGAACTGCTAGCCTCACCAAACTCGAACTTATCTCGTTGACACCTAAAGAGAAAGTCCCTGGCCTTACCCTGAAAATACAGGCCCAACTTACTTTTTAAAACCTCCATCCTCTCCACATCCCTCACCTCACCCTTATTCTCGGCTGACACCAAAGCAGTCAGCTCCCCCTGAAGCCGCCGAAAAACCTCCCTGTCTGCTCGGGCCTTAGCGACACAGTGCGAAATAGCCAGGGTGCGCACATTGCGCTTTACGCACTCCCACCATTCAACTAGGGAGCCAAAAAAGGGCTTGAGGTCCCCCCATAGCTCATAATGGGATCTAAAAGCCTCCCTAAAGGAAAGATCCGCCAAAATTTGGGAATTTAATTTCCAAAACCCTCTTCCAAATATTGGCACGTCTACCGAGAACACTACCTGGACTTGGCAATGGTCAGAAAACCAGACCGGAGAAACAGTGACTTGCGATATTGGCACAGATACAGGTAAAAAAATGAAATCTATACGACTACGGGAACCCCTTGAATTTGCCCATGTCATACCCTCCCCCTTGGGGTCGCAGACTCTGAAGGAGTCCCTAAAAGAAAAATCTTTAACCACAGAAACCAAATAGGGAAGGCTAAAGTCCCCCGTACCTTCGAAAGAGACATTGAAATCCCCCCCCAAAACCACAGTTCGGTTAGTAACACAAATATCTGGCAGAGCCAAAAAAAGATCTTTCCTACCTCGAGGCTCTGCAGGTGCATAAATGTTAATAAAACGAAACTTCGCCCCCCTCCAATCTGCATCAACCACTAAAACCCTCCCCTGTATAACAGAAAAGGAACCCACCACACAAAAGTCCCTATCCCCAAACAAAATCCCCACCCCAGAGGAGTGCACCCCCCCTATCCCCCATCTGGACTCTCCCTTCGCCCACTCCTTTGAAAAAACAGGAACATCCCCCATATCCCTTAAATGAACTTCTTGTAGAAAACAAACCTGGAAGGAGACACAGGAAAGGTACTGAAACACCCCTCCTCTCTTCCCCATATCCCTTAATCCCCTTACATTCACTGTTATTACTGTGAAAAGTGCCATAAGAAATAAACAAGGAAATAAGCAAGATCACCCAGCGTCTCCATACAGTCTGTCAGATAGGAGCCTCCCCCATCCCGCTGTCACTCACCCCTTCCAGGTACCGGTCACTGTTCGGCGTGCCTGGTGCCACGAAAGAGCGTTCAGGGCTGGAAAAGTTCACACAGGCTGATACCTGTCCGCAGACCAACGACTCTTCCCCAGGACTGGAAGTGTGGTCTCCCCCTGACAGTACCTGTGCACAGTCCATTGAGGCCTCCTCAGGATTGGTGTCCATCTCCGTGGTGCCTGTCCCAGGAAGCGCAGGAACCAAGCAGATCCCCTGGACCTGCTCCCTAGACCTCCCCACCGAGGCTTCAGAGGCTGCTAATGCAGGAACCTTCAAGATAACAGAATCCTGTGTCTCGGCCCCCACATCTGACCCTTCATCCCCGGTATCAGGATTCAGCACTGTGAACCGGTTGGAGATGGCCACCAAAGGCCTCCTGTGTTCTTCCATCGCTACCCGACCAGCGACCCTCCTCCTCTTCTTTCTTTTCCCCTTGTACACCTTCCCGGACTCTCCATTGTCTGAAGATGCCGATCCAGTCGACCCGCCCCCCGAAGACGACCTCATCTTCCGCGAGAGGGTTCGGGTAGCCGAGTCGTCTGACATCTCACTCAGTATACTATCCTCCCAGGCTCCCGTCAGCAGTTCCATCTCCTCCACAGTCCCCTTCGGACTGCCCTCCTTTACTGTACTTTCCCCTGGGGCTTTCGCCACCTCCTCTGCTGCCGCTCGGATTTCCTCAAGGACCTCCTCTATTGGCCGGAGGGGAGAGCCCGCAGCACCTTCCTCGGGGCCATCACCGGCTGCCTCCGCATAGGTCCGTTGCCTATTTGGACAGTCTTTAAACAAGTGGCCCTGCTTCCCACAGCCATTGCATACTCGAGCCTCCCTGCAGTTGGCTGCCCCGTGACCTGGTTTCCCGCAGTTTCTGCACTTCAGCAGATTGCACCCCGTGGCCAAATGACCGAAGCTACGGCAGTGCCTGCAAAAACTTGGTTGGCCTGAATAAAAAAGGTACCCCCGGTCCACTCCAATGGAGAAATAGGCTGGTGGGTGCACCAACTTATCTGCTCCTTCCGGATCTCTGTTCAGTGCGACACGGAATTGCCTCCTCCCTGACCAGATCCCATACCCGTCCCTTAGGTACCGCACCCCGGGACTCACTTTCCCAAACCGGCCTAGGAACGCCACGATGCTGTCATCCCCCACATAGGGATTGTAGATATGCACGGTGATCACCTTTAGATCCAACCGGCACAAGGGGACAACCTGAAAGTTTGAGAATGGCTCACTGGCTTCCTTCTCTTTGCAGGTGTCCATACACCGCCTGTACAAGGCCTCGCCATTTAGAGACAGGTCGTAGCCCTCCGCCGCCATGTTCCGCTGCAAGCAGAAAACTTGCCCTGGGTCCACCTTTAACCCTTCAATGATCACCGTCCTGATGAACCATTCTCTATTGCCAATTTGCTTGCCCTTGTTCTTCCAAACGAACTGCAACGTATTGCGCAGTCCAGCCCCTCTGGCTGACTGTGGATCCTGCCCTCCGGCCATCGGCTTTGGACTAAGAGTGTTATGGCACCTCGGTACCCAACCTGATCTTAGCCAAAAGGCCGAGAAGCGATAACCCACAAATTGACCCCTGCACCCGCCGGGCCCCCGGGGGCCTCGGCAGACCTCATCGGTTTGGCAAAAGTTGGCTCCTCCTCACCCAACGCTTCCCTGGTGACAGGCGGGTGTGTTTTTTTTTAAAAGTCGCTAATGCGTCGTTAGGTCACTAGCTCTTTAATCCTAGTGCGACTATTTGTTCAATGCCCGGCAAATACACCAGTCATCGTCGGGCTTGAACTCAATTGCCCGAGCGACTACTTTGAGTGGAAAAAATACGCCGGTCGGTCAGCCGGCTTCAAGTCAAACGCCTGAGCAAAAAGTCTCGGCGTCATCTCTGTCAATTTCTCTTGAA
>NC_138300.1:62072500-62075000 GCF_965601325.2 Salmo salar
AACTAAATCCCACCACTCTAACACCCCCTCGCACATGGACCGGAGGCCTTCAAGCCCCCGAAAGAAACCAAAAAAGGCGTCAACGAAAGCTTGCTCCTCCAGCACCTCCCGATCTAATTTCCAGTACCCCCTACCGAAGAGGCAGACTGGCGACCCCACCTGCAGGAGCACCCCGTCGTGATCTGAGAAGAACACAGGCAACAGCCGCCCAGACAACTGACCCAAAGACCTAGATAGGAAAATATAGTCGAGCCTCCGCGCAACCCCCCGAGAGTTGCGCCATGTGGGACCAGCCATTGTCGGAGTAGAGTGCAGGCCTCCATCAACCAGACCATGGCAAGCCATTAGCCCGGTGATGGCGCCTGCACTACTATCACCCACTATCCCTAAATCTATATTGAAATCCCCTCCTATCACCAAGTGCCTATTTGTGACACACAGGGGCGCCAGACAGTCCACCATCTCCCTCCTGTCTGCCGCCACCTGTGGCCCATACACCCCAATTAACCTATATCTACTCTCCCTATATGTTACATCTACCCCCAACACCCTCCCCTGCATTATACAAAAAGTGCTCTCTATTTTAACCTCCCTATTCCCACACAAAATCCCTACTCCTGTTGAGTGCACCCCTCCTATACCCCAATATGATTCTCCCTTATCCCACTCCCTCCTAAATCTATTTACGTCCCCTCCATCCCTCAGGTGAACCTCCTGTAAAAAACAGAAATCAAACCCCACACCCTCTAAATAACTAAAAACCGCCCTCCTTTTAACAAAATCCCTTAAACCCCTTACATTTAAACTAAGAAAAGTAACAGAAATATTCATTATAAAATAAAACCAAAGAAACCCTCACCCCCAAAACACACAAAATAAAATAGGAGGCTCACCCGATGCTCCCCTGCTCCATCTCATCCAGCGGGGACGTCCTCTCCTCTCCTGACTCCGCCCCCTCTTCCTCCATCTTCCCAATCCAGGATGCGGGAATGGTGTTGGGCACCCGAGTGCCCTGCACCCTGGATTGGTCTCCCAGCTCCTCCATTTCCCCCTCCCCACTGCTTTCTGGGCAGAAAAAAAGGGGCCCTGTATCACAAAAAGGGGGCTGCGACCCCCCAGGCGCCCTCTCCTGAGCCCCACCTGGGTGATCCAGTTCCCCCAGCAGATCAGAGTCCGGGGGAGACAATGAGGTTGCTGAGGCATCTCCAGCCTTACTCCCCTTTTCCCCCATTGCTCTCTTGGCCTCACCCTCCCCCTCCCCACCGCTCTCCTTCTTGCCTTCCCTGTAGCTCCCCCTCCTCTTCGCTTTCCTCTTCGTTGTGGGCGTCAAAGGGGAGACATCGCCCCCCCTCCCCGCCAGCTTCTCCACCATGCCCCTCATCTCCTCCACCAGGGCACTCGACATGTCACTGTCCCCCCACTCCTTCCCTCCTTCCCCCCTCTCCAAATCCTCCTCTGGGCCTTCCTTCTTGTCCTTCTCCACCTCCTCTCCCACTGCTGTCGCCGTCTCCTTCCTCGCCGCTCCCTTGACTCCGTCCTCTTCCTTCCCCTTCTCCCCATCTTCTCCGACCTTCTCTCTCCTCTGCCCCTCTCCTCTCGGGGCCGCCGTCTCCTCCCTTGGTGTCTGTCCATCCAGGCCCGCTCCGGTGTCCTGGTCCTCTTTTCCTCCTCTACCCCCATCCCCTGCTCTCCCTCCAGCTGCAGACGCGTATGACCTGTGACGAGCCGGGCATTCCCGCCACAGGTGCGCAGACGAGCCACACCCGTGGCACGCCTTGGGCTCGTCACAGTCCCTGGCCTCGTGCTCACCCGATCCGCAGAATCTGCACTTCCTAGTGCTGCACGAGGCCACGGTATGACCGTAGGCCATACAACGCCTGCAGAATGGAGGCTGACGGGCGTAAAATAACGTCCCCCGGTCAGCCCCCAGGGAGAACATTGCAGGAGGATGGAGGTAGCCACCCAAACCCTTAGGGTCCTCCCTGAGCAAAGCCTGGAATCCCCTCCTCCCATTCCAGAAGCCCAGGGAGTCCCTGAGGAGCCTTGCTGTTGATACATTGTCCATATACCTCCCGAGGAATGCCCTCACCTCCTCGTCCTTCACATGCGGGTTGTATAGGTTTACCGTGACCACTCTGAAATTGCTCCTCGCAAGGCTTGAAACTTCATAATGGGCCATCGGTTTCTCTCCTCCAACTTCTCTCACCCTCTTCAAGACCTCGTCGTGTTGCAATTCTGTGTAGAAGGTCACGTCAAATGCTCCTTCCATCGGGTTCCCCTGGAGGCAAAAAACGTCCTTTACCGCCATCTTCAACACTCCCATTAGTATCGTCCTTCCAAAGGTCTCTCTCCCAGACGGCTCCTTCTCCTTGTCTCTCCATGCAAAACGAATAGTATTCGCCAATCCCATCCCTGGGACTGATCTGCTTGATAAAATCGGCGCCATTTTCTCTTGTATGCTCAAAAAATAGTTTGGGAAAAATAATTCCAAACAAAAAGA
>NC_138300.1:62095000-62100000 GCF_965601325.2 Salmo salar
CCCACCTCCAACTTTAGGATCCCAATCAAAATTTTTCTCCCAAAGGTCTCCCTCCCAAACGGCTCCATCTCCTTGTTCCTCCAGGCGAACCTCACCGTGTTCGCTATCCCGACTCCAGGCATCTTGTTTGGAGCATGTCGAGCCATCTTGAAAAAAAAGCTCTCTTAAAAAGAAGCCACTAGAAAAATTATTTTTGAAAATTGAAAAAAAACCGTCTCCCACACTCCAAACCTTTCCTCCCTCCGGCCTTCCTTCGACCTTTTGGCTCAGCGGGCTTTGGGGCACCTCGGTACCAAGCTTGATCTGAGCCAAAAGGCCGAGAAGCGATAACCCACAAATTGACCCCTGCACCCGCCGGGCCCCCGGGGGCCTCGGCAGACCTCATCGGTTTGGCAAAAGTTGGCTCCTCCTCACCCAACGCTTCCCTGGTGACAGGCGGGTGTGTTTTTTTTTAAAAGTCGCTAATGCGTCGTTAGGTCACTAGCTCTTTAATCCTAGTGCGACTATTTGTTCAATGCCCGGCAAATACACCAGTCATCGTCGGGCTTGAACTCAATTGCCCGAGCGACTACTTTGAGTGGAAAAAATACGCCGGTCGGTCAGCCGGCTTCAAGTCAAACGCCTGAGCAAAAAGTCTCGGCGTCATCTCTGTCAATTTCTCTTGAAACAAGATACCGGGCTCTGCCAGAAGCAAAGCCCTTCCAAAAATACGTTGAACTCGTAAGTGTTCCTCTCCACGGAAGTCTTTAGTAAAAGGCGAAAGGCTTGTGCGTAATGAAGAGAAACCAGAGTCGTATGGAAGTCAGAGGTCGGGGCCCGAGACACACACGGTGCACTCTAGGCCGGGTCCCCGCGGGTGGTCCCCGAACCCACTCTTCCAAGTTTTCGAGGGCTGTGGGTAAAAAGTCGCACTCTAGGCCGGGTCCCCGCGGGTGGTCCCCGAACCCACTCTTCCAAGTTTTCGAGGGCTGTGGAGTACAGACAGCACAGACAGACAGACAGACAGACAGACAGACAGACAGACAGACAGATCCTGGTGAAGTGATTGTATTTTTGGGGGGGGCTCAAAAACACACACACACACAATCCTGGTGAAGTGATTGTATTTTTTGGGGGGGGCTCAAAAACACACACACACACACAATCCTGGTGAAGTGATTGTATTTTTTGGGGGGGGCTCAAAAACACACACACACACACACACACACACACACACACACACACACACACACACACACACACACACACAAACAATCCTGGTGAAGTGATTGTATTTTTTGGGGGGGGCTCAAAAACACACACACACACACACACACACACACACACACACTCCTGGCCAATGTATTATATTTTTTTTTTTTTTTTTTTTTTTTTTTCTTGATCTGAGCCAAAAGGCCGAGAAGCGATAACCCACAAATTGACCCCTGCACCCGCCGGGCCCCCGGGGGCCTCGGCAGACCTCATCGGTTTGGCAAAAGTTGGCTCCTCCTCACCCAACGCTTCCCTGGTGACAGGCGGGTGTGTTTTTTTTTAAAAGTCGCTAATGCGTCGTTAGGTCACTAGCTCTTTAATCCTAGTGCGACTATTTGTTCAATGCCCGGCAAATACACCAGTCATCGTCGGGCTTGAACTCAATTGCCCGAGCGACTACTTTGAGTGGAAAAAATACGCCGGTCGGTCAGCCGGCTTCAAGTCAAACGCCTGAGCAAAAAGTCTCGGCGTCATCTCTGTCAATTTCTCTTGAAACAAGATACCGGGCTCTGCCAGAAGCAAAGCCCTTCCAAAAATACGTTGAACTCGTAAGTGTTCCTCTCCACGGAAGTCTTTAGTAAAAGGCGAAAGGCTTGTGCGTAATGAAGAGAAACCAGAGTCGTATGGAAGTCAGAGGTCGGGGCCCGAGACACACACGGTGCACTCTAGGCCGGGTCCCCGCGGGTGGTCCCCGAACCCACTCTTCCAAGTTTTCGAGGGCTGTGGGTAAAAAGTCACAGACAGACAGACAGACAGACAGACAGACAGACAGACAGACAGACAGACAGACAGACAGACAATCCTGGTGAAGTGATTGTATTTTTGGGGGGGGCTCAAAAACACACACACACACAATCCTGGTGAAGTGATTGTATTTTTTGGGGGGGGCTCAAAAACACACACACACACACAATCCTGGTGAAGTGATTGTATTTTTTGGGGGGGGCTCAAAAACACACACACACACACACACACACACACACACACACACACACACACACACACACACACACACACAAACAATCCTGGTGAAGTGATTGTATTTTTTGGGGGGGGCTCAAAACACACACACACACACACACACACACACACACACACACTCCTGGCCAATGTATTTATTTTTTTTTTTTTATTTTTTTTTTTTTAAGTAAAATGGCGGGAAAACGGGGGACCCCCATGAAGGGGGCTTCGCACTTGTTTCAGTTTGGATGATTCTTCTTTTTTCATTCCTTCTCTTCTTCTGCTAGCTGTTTTACATAGATTTGGTGTATTTCTTTTTCCTTGACAATGGGAGAAAAGTGTTGCACCATTCCCGGAGGTACTGCAATACCGGGTCGATGCGTGGAGCGGACGGAGCAAGCCCCATTTCCGACTCCCTGTTCGAAAAATCCATTTAATATGTAGTCCCCCGATGGGGGACGTATCAGATATTAAACTGATAAGAACAGATTTTTTTTTTTTTTTTACAAAATATATTTATTACGTTCCAAACCAACCAAAATTTTCCACACATCAATCAATTCAAATACAAATTCCAATCAACACAAAAATAAACATTTCAAAACTATTCAACAATAACCAAACCCAAAAACCAAAACGTCATGAGAGCATCTACCCTCCCCTTCCCACCTACAAACCAAAACCCATACACATATCAAATAACCAAAATTAAACACTCACCCTATACTCCCGACCGACGGGGACGCCTCCTCCACTCCTGACGCTCCACCGTCGGCCACCATCCCCTCTCCCCTAGAAACAAAAACAATTCCCGGCACACCCACACTCTGTGTCTTGTGCCCCCCACTCAAATCCACCACCCGGCCCTCCTCCGAACTCAGACCCGAGCACCCCATGCCCCCAAACAGAAAACTTGCTCCTTCCTCCATCCCCCAATCCTGGGCCATGCCTGGGAGGTCCAGCTCTGCCAGGGGTGTAAAGGAACAGGAAGAAGAGGGAGCCCACGAGGGCCCAGCATCCTCTCCCCCTTGCCCTTCCTTCACCACCACCCTTTTACCACCCTTCTTCCTCCTGCTTTCCGGGCGCTCCCCCTTCTTAGGTCTCTTTATTGGTGGAGGGCGCAGCCAGGGAACATTCCTTTCCTCGTCCGTCAACCCCCCCCTCGCTTCATTCATATTGTCCGGCAGCCCCCCCACCATCTCCCTCAGCTCCTCCACCCGTGATCTCACCTCTTTACTGTCCCCCCACTCCTTCACTCCTTCTCCTACTGGTCCCGCCACCACTGCCATCTCTTTCTCCTCCCTTTCTTTCTCTTTCTTCTCCACCACCTTCTTCCTTGTCTCCTTCCTTTCTGTCTCTTTCTTCTCCACCACCTTCTTCCCTGTCTCCTTCCTTTCTGTCTCTTTCTCCTCCACCACCTTCTTCCCTGTCTCCTTCCTTTCTGTCTCTTTCTCCTCCACCACCTTCTTCCCTCTCTCCTTCCTTTCTGTCTCTTTCTCCTCCACCACCTTCTTCCCTGTCTCCTTCCTTTCTATCTCTTTCTTCTCCACCGCCGTCTTCCCAGTCTCCTTTCTTTCTGTCTCTTTCTCCTCCACCACCTTCTTCCCTGTCTCCTTCCTTTCTGTCTCTTTCTTCTCCACCACCTTCTTCCCTGTCTCCTTCCTTTCTGTCTCTTTCTTCTCCACCTCCGTCTTCTCTATCTCCTCCCTCTCTGTTCCCTTCTCCATCTCCTTCTCCACCGCCGTCTTCTCCGACCCCTCCACTCTCTTATCTCCTTCCTCCTCCTGCTCCTTCTCTCCTTCAGCCTCCTGCTCCTCCTCTCCTTCAGCCTCACGCCCCTCCGATTCCACCATGTCCACTTCTTCCTTTTCCTCTTCTTCTCCTACTGTCGCTCTGTCCTTCTTCTCCCGCCGTGTGTCCTTTTCCTCTGTGCCAGTTCTTGTTTCTTTGTCCCCTCCTCTTCTTCCCCCATCCCCGGCTCTCGCTCCCCCCCCAGCTGCAGACGCGTATGACCGGTGACGCGCCGGGCATTCACGCCACAGGTGCGTAATCATGCCACACCCGTGACATGCCTTCGGCGCGTCACAGTCCCTCGCCTCGTGCTCCGCAGATCCACAATACCTGCACTTCTTTGTGCTGCACGAGGCGAGGATATGACCATAGGCCATACAACGCCTGCAGAACGGGGGCTGACGTGCATAATACAACGTCCCCCTGTCAGCCCCCAGGGAGAACATCGCCGGCGGATGGAGGTAACCCCCCAACCCCTCAGGGTCCTCCCTGAGCAACGCCTGGAATCCTCTCTTCCCATCCCAGAAGCCCAGGGAGTCCCTGAGGAGCCTTGCCGAGGAGACATTGTCCATGTAGCGCCCAAGGAAAGTCCTCACCTCCTCGTCCTTCACATGAGGGTTATACATATTAACCGTGACCACCCGGAAATTGGTTTTTCCCAGGCTGGTCACCTCGTAATGACACATCGGTCCATCCTTTCCCACTTCTCTCGCCCTCCTCATCACGTCCTCATACCTGTCTTCTTTGTGGAGCGTCACGTCGTAAGCCACCTCCAGTGGGTTCGCCTGGAGGCACAACACTTCCCCCACCTCCAACTTTAGGATCCCAATCAAAATTTTTCTCCCAAAGGTCTCCCTCCCAAACGGCTCCATCTCCTTGTTCCTCCAGGCGAACCTCACCGTGTTCGCTATCCCGACTCCAGGCATCTTGTTTGGAGCATGTCGAGCCATCTTGAAAAAAAAGCTCTCTTAAAAAGAAGCCACTAGAAAAATTATTTT
>NC_138300.1:62112500-62115000 GCF_965601325.2 Salmo salar
ATTGTCGGAGTAGTGTGCAGGCCTCCATCAACCAGACCATGGCAAGCCATAAGCCCGGTGATGGCGCCTGCACTACTATCCCCCGCTAACCCTAAATCTATGTTAAAATCCCCACCTATCACCAAGTGCCTATTTGTGACACACAGGGGCGCCAGACAGTCCACCATCTCCCTCCTGTCTGCCGCCACCTGTGGCCCATACACCACCACTAACCTATACCTACTATCCCTAAAAGTGACATCCACCCCCATCACCCTCCCCTGCATTACAACAAAAGTGCTCTCTACTCTAACCTCCCTATTCCCAAACAAAATACCCACCCCCGTAGAGTGAACCCCACCTATACCCCAAATTGATTCCCCCTTATCCCACTCCCTACTAAACCTGATGACATCCCCTCCATCCCTCAGGTGAACCTCCTGTACAAAACAAACATCAAAACCCACCCCTTCCAAAAAACTAAAAACCGCCCTCCTCTTAACAAAATCCCTCAAACCCCTTACATTTAAACTAAAAATATTAACAGAAAATGTCATTTTTAAAAATTAAATTACAAAACCTTACATCAATGAAATGAAAACCCCAAATTAACCAAAAAACAGGAGACTCACCCGATGCTCCCCTGCCTCGTCTCATCCGGCGGGGACGTCCTCTCCTCTCCTGACGTCCCCCCGTCCTCCTCCATCTCTCCAACCCAGGATGCAGGGATGGTGTTAGGCCTTGGAGTGCCCTGCATCCTGGGTTCCCCACCAACACCCTCCGTTTCTGTCTCCCTGTAGGCTGCTGGACTGAGGTCGAGAGCAGGGGACCCCATCTCCCCAAGCAGGAGTTGAGATCCCCCCTCAGACCCCCAGCCCAGCGCCACGCCCTGGGAGTCACCCTCCACCAGCTGTTGAGGGGCTGATAAAAATAACGAGGACAAGGGCGTTCTTCTTTCCCCCATCACACGCTTGGCCACCCCCTCCCCCCCCACACCCCCCTCCCTCTCACAGCCTGTCAAGCACACCCTCCTCTTCCCTTTCTTCTTTGGTGTTGGAGGTAGCGGGGAGACACCACCCCTCTTCCCCGCTATCTCCTCCACCATTCCCCGCATCTCTTCAACAAGGGCGCTCGACAAGCTGTCCCCCCACTCCTTCACTCCTTCTTCCTCCTCCGGTCCTTCTTCTGGTCCCGTCTCAGCTTCTCCTTCCATTTCCGCCACCGTTCCCTCCTCCACCTCCTCTCTCGCCACTGCCCCAGTCTCCTTCTTCTCTGTTCCTTCCGCCTCCTTCCCCTCCTCTCCTTCTGTTCCAGCCTCCTTCCTCCCGTCCTTCTCCTTCCGTGCAGTCTTTTCCCCTGTGCCATTACCTTCATCCAGGCCCTTACTTTCCTTTCTCCCCCCATCCCCCGTTCTCCCTCCAGCCGCAGACGCGTACGACCTCTGACGAGCCGGGCACTCACGCCACAGGTGTGCTGACGAGCCACACCCGTGGCAAGCCTTGGGCTCGTCACAATCCTTGGCCTCGTGCTCTCCCGACCCACAGAACTTGCATTTTCTGGTGTTGCACGAGGCCAGGATATGACCATAGGCCATACAACGCCTGCAGAAAGGAGGCTGACGGGCATAGAATAATGTCCCCCTGTCAGCCCCCAGGGAGAACATCGCCGGGGGATGGAGGTAGCCACCTAAACCCTTCGGGTCCTCCCTGAGAAGGACCTGGAACCCTCTCCTCCCGTTCCAGAATCCCAGGGAGTCCCTGAGGTGCCTCGCTGAGGAGACGTTTTCCACGTATCTCCCCAGAAAGGCCCTCACCTCCTCATCCTTTACATGGGGATTGTACATGGTGACGGTGACCACCCTGAAATTGTTCCTTGCCAGGCTGGTCACCTCGTAATGGCACAGGGGTCTTGCTCCTTTCCCTTCCCTCACCTTCTTCATAATATCGTCATGCTTCTCCTCCACATGAAACGTCACATCATATGCCTTCTCCATCGGGTTCCCCTGAAGGCATAGAACATCTTTAACCTGTAGATTCAGGTAGCCCATCAGGATATTTCTCCCAAACGTATCTCGTCCCCATGGCTCCGTCTCCTTGTCCGTCCAGGCAAACCTCACGGTGTTGGCCAAGCCAATCCCTGGAACCTGCCTGATTGGCTTTTGCTGCTCCATCTCTTCCAACAAAAATGCTCTCTTAAACAAGAAGCCAAAGAAAAAAGAAATCCGAAAACTCCGATTCCCGCCAAAAAAAAACAAAATAAAATTTTCCTCCCTCCTGCCTTCCTTCGACCTTCTGGCTCAGCGGGCTTTGGGGCACCTCGGTACCAAGCTTGATCTGAGCCAAAAGGCCGAGAAGCGATAACCCACAAATTGACCCCTGCACCCGCCGGGCCCCCGGGGGCCTCGGCAGACCTCATCGGTTTGGCAAAAGTTGGCTCCTCCTCACCCAACGCTTCCCTGGTGACAGGCGGGTGTGTTTTTTTTTAAAAGTCGCTAATGCGTCGTTAGGTCACTAGCTCTTTA
>NC_138300.1:62135000-62142500 GCF_965601325.2 Salmo salar
AAAACACACACACACACACACACACACACACACACACACACTCCTGGCCAATGTATTATATTTTTTTTTTTTTTTTTTTTTTTTTTTTAAGTAAAATGGCGGGAAAACGGGGGACCCCCATGAAGGGGGCTTCGCACTTGTTTCAGTTTGGATGATTCTTCTTTTTTCATTCCTTCTCTTCTTCTGCTAGCTGTTTTACATAGATTTGGTGTATTTCTTTTTCCTTGACAATGGGAGAAAAGTGTTGCACCATTCCCGGAGGTACTGCAATACCGGGTCGATGCGTGGAGCGGACGGAGCAAGCCCCATTTCCGACTCCCTGTTCGAAAAATCCATTTAATATGTAGTCCCCCGATGGGGGACGTATCAGATATTAAACTGATAAGAACAGATTTTTTTCTTTTGGAAAAGTTTTATTGTCACAGTTCCTTTAAAAACAGCTCATATTTATATTTTTACATCATTTATACACAAACAAACAGCATGGAGGCATAAAACACAGCATTTGAATTACATTTGAATTTGTTAAAAAGTACATGTTGTTTACACCAATAAAAACAACCATTAATGAAAGTACTTTTCATTGTATAAAACATCAAATCTGTAAAAGCCATTTAAAATGTGTACAAATGATTTAAAAAGGAAAACATTTTTAAGACATAAAAAATGTATTTAAAAAGTCACTTGTTAAAAGGCTGTCTTCGGTCCCTTGTACAGGAGCGGGGTGAGTCCTTATCAAACTTGCCTCCTCCTGCTCTTCCGAATCGATCACCGTCCCGTCCTTCGGGGCCCAGAGGAGATACCTCCCCTAGGTGCATCGCCCTAGGCGCCGCAGCGCTGTCAGGCCGTGGCCGCAGGGACCTTGGGTGTTGTGGGGGACCCTTCGCCTGGGGTCGAGGCCCCCTTCCTTCTGTACCACCCCAGGGCTTCTGTGGCTACCATGGCCACTGCCTGGGGGGTGGTGTTGACCTGTTTCGCTACCAGCAGGTTGCGGGAGGACCACAGTGCTGCCTTCAGACACGTGAGGGTGGGCCAGAGCTTGGTGAAGGCCTTTGGTGGAATAGGCCTTCGGCCCACCCCATACAGCACGAGCTGGGGCGTTAGGTCCTCCCCTGCTGGCAGACACGGGGAGATCAGGGGGCCTACTTCCTTCCACAGGTCCCTGGCGGCTCTGCACTCCCAGAGCAAGTGCCTCACCGACTCCTCTTGGCCACAGCCTGGTCGGGGGCACGCGGATGTCCTCGCCATGCCCCGGGAGTGCATGACGGCCCTGACCGGGAGGATCTCATGGGCGACCATCCAGGACAGGTCCCGGTGCTGATTCAGGAGAGCAGGATGGGCCACATTACGCCAAACCGTTGTGGGCTCGCCTATAGCAAGCCCGCGCACTGGACACACTGGTTCCCGATCCTGCACAAGAGAGAGAAGAGAGCGATGTTTAGTTAAAACTGTGACTGCTTCTTTTTCCAATTTAAAATGTCTTAAAAACTTCTGGAGCTGGGCGTAGTGTGTGGGAAGCAGGAAAGAGACTGGGGCTCGCAGGTCGACTGGGATCAGCCTCAGAGACCTGAGGTAAGATCCCAGCCAGAACCTTGCGAGGGCCTGGGTCTTATTGGTGGCCGGGGAGGTGGCAAGAGTAAGATGTAACGCTGTGTAGCGGCTGCCCAGGAACAAGTAGAGGTCAGGCAAGCCTTTCCCCCCCTTGGACCTGGGCCTCTTGACCACCTCCCTCCTCAGCCTCTCCCACTTGCTCCCCCACAAGAAGTAAAACAGCATCCGCTCCAGGGCTAAAAGAGTTCTCCTAGGGGGGATAAAAACAGAACTGATTAATAAAAGCACAGGTAAAATCACTGCTTTAATGATTAAAACCTTGCCCTCAAAAGTCAGCTGTCGTAGTCCCCAAAATCCCAGTCTCTGTCTTACTGTCCCCAGGATCCCACTCCAATTACCTCTCCCTCCTCCCTCCCTGTCAAACTTTACCCCGAGTACCCTTATGTCCGTCGTTTTCACAGTCAGTGGTAGTCTGGTCAAGTCTGGGTCTGCCCACGGTCCGAAAAATTGGGCCTCTGTCTTGTCTCTGTTCAGTCTCGCCCCAGAGGCTCGTCCGTACCAGTCAGTCCTGTCCAGGGTCCTGTCGACGGATAAAAGGTCGGTGCATAAAATATTGACGTCGTCCATGTAAAAAACGCACTTGGCGGTCATCCCCCCACTCCCCGGGATACCCACCCCACTGATCCGTTGGTCCCTTCTCAAGACCTGTGCCAGTGGTTCAATGCCGGCCACAAACAGAAGGGGAGATAAAGGACAGCCCTGACGGACGCCGCAGTGTACTCCCACTGCTTTTGACAGATGCCCATTTACAAGGATTTTGCTGGTGATATCCCCGTACAGCAGTCCCACCCAAGCTAAAAACCTGTCCGGGAAACCCATTTTTTGCAGTACCTTAAAGAGGTACTGGTGCGAGACCCGATCAAAGGCTTTTTCAAAATCTAAATTTAGGACTACAAGCCGCATGTTTCTGTCTCTCGCATAACAGATGGCATCTCGGATCAGTATCAGGCTGTCCGTGATCTTCCTTCCGGGAATGGCACAGGTTTGATCCGGGTGGATCACCTCCCCTAAGACAGAAGACATTCTGAGTGTTAAAACCTTGGTAAAAAGTTTACAATCAAAATTTAAAAGGGTTATCGGTCTCCAGTTCTTCAGGTCCGTCCTGTCGTTTTTCTTATATAAAAGAGTCACGATCCCCACTCTAAAACTGTCAGGTAGTCTGTCGAGGTATTCAAAGTCAGTAAAAACAGTCAGAAGTTCATCGGCTAAAACATCCCAAAAGGTCAGATAAAACTCCAAAGGGAGGCCGTCCTCCCCCGGTGATTTACCCCTCTTAAAATGTTTCAGTCCTTGGTCAATTTCTGTCCTCGTCAAGTCTTTTGTCAGGTCGTCTGTGTTGGGTAAAATCTTGTCAATGTATGTTAAAACGTCCCCCATGGTTTCCTCACATACAACTTTTTCCCCAAACAGTTCCCCATAAAAATCCTCGACTACTTCTTTCATTCCCTCTGTGTCTGTTTTTAAAAACCCATCTTTATTTTTTAAACCTGTCATTGTCCTACCCTTACTAACTATTTTCTTAAAAAAGTACCTTGTACACTTCTCCCCCTCTTCTAATTCCCTCTCCTTACTTCTTAAAATAACCCCCTTACTTTTCTGTTCAGCTAAAAGTGCCATTTCCTTTTTTACTTCTTTAATTTCATAGTTAAAATCAAAGCCCTGTTGGCCAAGGTTAAAATATCTTTCCAGTCGCTTTTGCAGTCCCACCATGCGTCTATCTTTTTCTTTGCTTTTCTTCTTTCCTATCTCTCTAAAGAAAGTCCTCGTCCTACCCTTCACCATTTCCCACCATTGTGCTCGTGTGTCAAAGAAGTCCTGTAGCGTCTGCCACTGGCTGAACTGCTCCCTGTACTGGCTAACTACTCTATCATCTTCTAAAAGGGAACAGTTCAATTTCCAGGGCCCTCTTCCCACAGTCACACCCGAAGTTAGTGAAAGGGTGCACGTCAGCATTACGTGATCTGAGAAAAAGGCAGGGGTTATTCTAGCATCAGTTGGGGGGCAGTCCCGGGTAAACAGATAGTCAATGCGAGAGGCTCTGGTGCCGTCACCACTGGTCCAGGTGAAGCCCTCCTCTCTTGGATGCAGGGTTTTAAAACAATCAGTCAGTTTAAAATCCCTGCACAGCCCTTGCAATAAAACACTTGACCTATCTACCTTAAAATCCTCTCCCGCCCCTCTCCTGTCTGCTCTATTTAAAACACAATTAAAATCCCCACCCACCACTAGAGGATCCCTCCCTAGCATGTGGGACTGCAAGTCTTCTAAAAGTGCGCACCGGTCATGTTTATCGTTAAAACCATACACATTTAGCATGTTAAAATCCCTCCCCATAAAAGTACAATTGGCTAAAAGAGCGCGCCCACCTACCACCACCGTGCTCCCCCTCACCACCACATGTGGGGTCTTGATTAAAATGGCAACACCGTCATTTTTATTAAAATTTGAGCCACTCCAAATGGAGGGCCCATGCTGCCACTTGTCCTCCCATTTCCTATAAGAGGATAAAAAGGGTAGACCACACTCCTGTAATAAAAACACATCTGAATTAAACCTTTCTAAAAAGGATAAAACCGACTGTGCTCTTATTTCTGTTTTTATACTTCTCACATTTATAGTGGTGATGTTAAAAGCCATAAAAAGGTGAGTAAAAACAGTGCTAAATGAAAAGGCATTTAAACAGTTGAAAGGAGGTTATTTCTCTGGTACTTCCTCTCTCTCCCGCCGGGGTAACGGGGGATGGCAGGGAGAGGAGGTTAAAACCGGACTTAAAAAGGAGATTGTGTTGGGGGAGTTGGGGGGGAAGGTTCTGGGTTCTTCCTCCCCCTGGGAGCTCTCCCATTCCACCTTGCCCTTTTTCTCATCGCCTTGTTCGGGGTCGGAGAGCTCCTCCGCATTTCTTTTTCGTGGGGGGAGGTGTTCCTCCAGAATCTCCACCCCCTCTCCCATATCTCTTTCCGACACAGTCTCCATACTGTCTGACCCACTTGGGGAGTTCTCACTCAAGATCTCTCCGGGGCCGTCTTTCTCGGCCCTTTCTCCTTCAGGGGTCACATTAATCTGGGGCAGGGGGGTTGGGGGGGGGGGGGGGGTTGTCCTCTCCTCCCACTTTTTCCACTACTGCACCTTCCGCGCCCTCCACTACCACCGGCTCCACCACTACATTCTCAACCACCACCGGCTCCACCACCACCTCCTCGGCAACTGCCGTTCCCTCCCCTTGGCGCTCAGAAGTCCGGTCCGCGGCCGCCGTCTCCCTCTCCCTCCTTTCGGCCCTGACCTTATTGGCCCAGGAGAAGGGGCAGCCGCGGATGAGGTGGGACCGCTCGCCACAGAGGTTGCACGACCTTCCGTTCGTGCACTCCTCGTAGCGGTGGCCCACCTCCCGGCACTTCATGCAGACGACCTTTTTACAGGCCTCTGCCAGGTGGCCATGTTCACCACACTTACGGCACAGCTTGGGCTGGTCCTGGTAGTGAACATGGCCTCTATTCTCTCCGAGGACTATGGTGGATGGGATGGCTTTCAACCCACCATAGCCCCCAGGATCCTCCCTCTGCTGGACAGTCACCCTCCAGGCCCCTGTCCAGATCCCATCGGGATCCTTCACCTGGACCAAGGGCCCCTTCACGTTGCAGTACCTGCCCAGCCATACTGCAACGTCCTCCGGCTGTACGGTTTCATTGTACATACGGATAATAACGGTTTTAATGCTATTATCCGTCAGCTTGGTCACCTCAAACATGGCTGTGAGGGACCCCTGGATGTTCAGGGAGTTCTGGAGTTGCCCCCAGAACTCCCGCAGGAAGCTGGCGTTGGCAAAACTGACATCGAAGCCCTTCCCATAGGGAAGGGCTAAGATGCAGTTTACCTGCGCGGGATGGAAACCGAGCTCTTTCTGGAGGAATTTTCTGGAGAAATCCAATCGGGATAACTCCATTATTTTCCCTCCCTTCTCCTTTAAGAGGAGGCGCACTGCATGGTGCCTCCTCATGCCAACCTGTGCTGCTGACATGATGGAGGCCCACTCCCTTTACAGCCCAACACCGGTGAAAAAGGGGGGGAGGGGAAGGGAAAAAAGGGAGGGAAAGGAAGGGGGGGGGGGGGGAGGGGGTTGGGTGTGGGGGTTGGGAAGAAGGAAAGGGGTGTAAGACACCCGAGGAAGCTGGCAGGCTCGGCCAGACTAAGCTAACCGGGCCTACCAGCACCACGGGACACACAACAACCTATCTAGCACAGCACCAAACTAATCTTATTAACAATGGGAAGGAACACTAGGAGGGGAATTTTTTGTTTTATATTTTCCACAAGAGGGAGAGGCACAAAAGGGAGAGACAAAAATTAAACCACACAACCAAACTAAGGCTAGAAAGCTAGCAGGCCCCGCCAGCAGGCCAGGCTAAGCCTACCAGCTGGCAGGCCCACCAGCCAAGAGGCCTTACAACAAAAACAAACACGGCGCACCAACCAAAAGGGAAGACAAACTAGGGGGTAAGACTAACAATGCACAAGACTAACAAAACAAATTAATTAAAGTAAAAGGGGAACAAGGGGGGTAAGGGAGAAAAAAGGACACACTGACTAACAAACACCTGCCCAAACTTGAGGGACACGAAGGCTAGCAGGCCTCACCAGCAGGCCAGGCTATGCTAACCAGCTAGCAGGCTAGCCAGCAAAAGGTCCCTCAGTTGGCAACACAAATAACAAGAAACAGAAAAAAACTAAGGATACAAAGGGGATGGGGGTAAAGAAAAAAAACAGTCAAACAATGCCTGCCACGCCTAAGGGGCAGGCTAGCAGGCCAAGCTAAAGCTAGCAGGCCGACAAGCCAGAAAGCCACCCCAGCTAGCAGACAACACACAACTGAAGACAATGGGAGGAGCTAAGGAGGGGACTATAGGATACACAGGGGAGGAGAGATGCAAAACTGGACAAGCAGGGGAAAAACACAAATAAATTAAATAACTAAGGAAAAAAGACCAGAGGGCCTTTAAACTCACCCTACAGGTGCTGGTGCACCTGTAGTCCACCACCAAAACCACCACCTAACCCAGGACAAAGAATAAACAAGGGTGAGACAAAAAAACAACAATAATGACAATAAATAATGATTTGACAAAAATAAATAGCACAATTTCCCGGGCGCCCTCCGGCCTACGATCGCTTCTCTGATCAAGTGCAGCACTGACAAGGTAACTACACTTGATCTGAGCCAAAAGGCCGAGAAGCGATAACCCACAAATTGACCCCTGCACCCGCCGGGCCCCCGGGGGCCTCGGCAGACCTCATCGGTTTGGCAAAAGTTGGCTCCTCCTCACCCAACGCTTCCCTGGTGACAGGCGGGTGTGTTTTTTTTTAAAAGTCGCTAATGCGTCGTTAGGTCACTAGCTCTTTAATCCTAGTGCGACTATTTGTTCAATGCCCGGCAAATACACCAGTCATCGTCGGGCTTGAACTCAATTGCCCGAGCGACTACTTTGAGTGGAAAAAATACGCCGGTCGGTCAGCCGGCTTCAAGTCAAACGCCTGAGCAAAAAGTCTCGGCGTCATCTCTGTCAATTTCTCTTGAAACAAGATACCGGGCTCTGCCAGAAGCAAAGCCCTTCCAAAAATACGGTGAACTCGTAAGTGTTCCTCTCCACGGAAGTCTTTAGTAAAAGGCGAAAGGCTTGTGCGTAATGAAGAGAAACCAGAGTCGTATGGAAGTCAGAGGTCGGGGCCCGAGACACACACGGTGCACTCTAGGCCGGGTCCCCGCGGGTGGTCCCCGAACCCACTCTTCCAAGTTTTCGAGGGCTGTGGGTAAAAAGTCACAGACAGACAGACAGACAGACAGACAGACAGACAGACAGACAGACAGACAGACAGACAGACAGACAGACAGACAGA
>NC_138300.1:62152500-62172500 GCF_965601325.2 Salmo salar
CTTGGACCTGGGCCTCTTGACCACCTCCCTCCTCAGCCTCTCCCACTTGCTCCCCCACAAGAAGTAAAACAGCATCCGCTCCAGGGCTAAAAGAGTTCTCCTAGGGGGGATAAAAACAGAACTGATTAATAAAAGCACAGGTAAAATCACTGCTTTAATGATTAAAACCTTGCCCTCAAAAGTCAGCTGTCGTAGTCCCCAAAATCCCAGTCTCTGTCTTACTGTCCCCAGGATCCCACTCCAATTACCTCTCCCTCCTCCCTCCCTGTCAAACTTTACCCCGAGTACCCTTATGTCCGTCGTTTTCACAGTCAGTGGTAGTCTGGTCAAGTCTGGGTCTGCCCACGGTCCGAAAAATTGGGCCTCTGTCTTGTCTCTGTTCAGTCTCGCCCCAGAGGCTCGTCCGTACCAGTCAGTCCTGTCCAGGGTCCTGTCGACGGATAAAAGGTCGGTGCATAAAATATTGACGTCGTCCATGTAAAAAACGCACTTGGCGGTCATCCCCCCACTCCCCGGGATACCCACCCCACTGATCCGTTGGTCCCTTCTCAAGACCTGTGCCAGTGGTTCAATGCCGGCCACAAACAGAAGGGGAGATAAAGGACAGCCCTGACGGACGCCGCAGTGTACTCCCACTGCTTTTGACAGATGCCCATTTACAAGGATTTTGCTGGTGATATCCCCGTACAGCAGTCCCACCCAAGCTAAAAACCTGTCCGGGAAACCCATTTTTTGCAGTACCTTAAAGAGGTACTGGTGCGAGACCCGATCAAAGGCTTTTTCAAAATCTAAATTTAGGACTACAAGCCGCATGTTTCTGTCTCTCTCATAACAGATGGCATCTCGGATCAGTATCAGGCTGTCCGTGATCTTCCTTCCGGGAATGGCACAGGTTTGATCCGGGTGGATCACCTCCCCTAAGACAGAAGACATTCTGAGTGTTAAAACCTTGGTAAAAAGTTTACAATCAAAATTTAAAAGGGTTATCGGTCTCCAGTTCTTCAGGTCCGTCCTGTCGTTTTTCTTATATAAAAGAGTCACGATCCCCACTCTAAAACTGTCAGGTAGTCTGTCGAGGTATTCAAAGTCAGTAAAAACAGTCAGAAGTTCATCGGCTAAAACATCCCAAAAGGTCAGATAAAACTCCAAAGGGAGGCCGTCCTCCCCCGGTGATTTACCCCTCTTAAAATGTTTCAGTCCTTGGTCAATTTCTGTCCTCGTCAAGTCTTTTGTCAGGTCGTCTGTGTTGGGTAAAATCTTGTCAATGTATGTTAAAACGTCCCCCATGGTTTCCTCACATACAACTTTTTCCCCAAACAGTTCCCCATAAAAATCCTCGACTACTTCTTTCATTCCCTCTGTGTCTGTTTTTAAAAACCCATCTTTATTTTTTAAACCTGTCATTGTCCTACCCTTACTAACTATTTTCTTAAAAAAGTACCTTGTACACTTCTCCCCCTCTTCTAATTCCCTCTCCTTACTTCTTAAAATAACCCCCTTACTTTTCTGTTCAGCTAAAAGTGCCATTTCCTTTTTTACTTCTTTAATTTCATAGTTAAAATCAAAGCCCTGTTGGCCAAGGTTAAAATATCTTTCCAGTCGCTTTTGCAGTCCCACCATGCGTCTATCTTTTTCTTTGCTTTTCTTCTTTCCTATCTCTCTAAAGAAAGTCCTCGTCCTACCCTTCACCATTTCCCACCATTGTGCTCGTGTGTCAAAGAAGTCCTGTAGCGTCTGCCACTGGCTGAACTGCTCCCTGTACTGGCTAACTACTCTATCATCTTCTAAAAGGGAACAGTTCAATTTCCAGGGCCCTCTTCCCACAGTCACACCCGAAGTTAGTGAAAGGGTGCACGTCAGCATTACGTGATCTGAGAAAAAGGCAGGGGTTATTCTAGCATCAGTTGGGGGGCAGTCCCGGGTAAACAGATAGTCAATGCGAGAGGCTCTGGTGCCGTCACCACTGGTCCAGGTGAAGCCCTCCTCTCTTGGATGCAGGGTTTTAAAACAATCAGTCAGTTTAAAATCCCTGCACAGCCCTTGCAATAAAACACTTGACCTATCTACCTTAAAATCCTCTCCCGCCCCTCTCCTGTCTGCTCTATTTAAAACACAATTAAAATCCCCACCCACCACTAGAGGATCCCTCCCTAGCATGTGGGACTGCAAGTCTTCTAAAAGTGCGCACCGGTCATGTTTATCGTTAAAACCATACACATTTAGCATGTTAAAATCCCTCCCCATAAAAGTACAATTGGCTAAAAGAGCGCGCCCACCTACCACCACCGTGCTCCCCCTCACCACCACATGTGGGGTCTTGATTAAAATGGCAACACCGTCATTTTTATTAAAATTTGAGCCACTCCAAATGGAGGGCCCATGCTGCCACTTGTCCTCCCATTTCCTATAAGAGGATAAAAAGGGTAGACCACACTCCTGTAATAAAAACACATCTGAATTAAACCTTTCTAAAAAGGATAAAACCGACTGTGCTCTTATTTCTGTTTTTATACTTCTCACATTTATAGTGGTGATGTTAAAAGCCATAAAAAGGTGAGTAAAAACAGTGCTAAATGAAAAGGCATTTAAACAGTTGAAAGGAGGTTATTTTTCTGGTACTTCCTCTCTCTCCCGCCGGGGTA
The DNA here is from genome assembly GCF_965601325.2 of Salmo salar. Classification (NCBI taxonomy): domain Eukaryota; kingdom Metazoa; phylum Chordata; class Actinopteri; order Salmoniformes; family Salmonidae; genus Salmo; species Salmo salar. Next base: position 62,155,143 of record NC_138300.1, read on the forward strand.
ACGGGGGATGGCAGGGAGAGGAGGTTAAAACCGGACTTAAAAAGGAGATTGTGTTGGGGGAGTTGGGGGGGAAGGTTCTGGGTTCTTCCTCCCCCTGGGAGCTCTCCCATTCCACCTTGCCCTTTTTCTCATCGCCTTGTTCGGGGTCGGAGAGCTCCTCCGCATTTCTTTTTCGTGGGGGGAGGTGTTCCTCCAGAATCTCCACCCCCTCTCCCATATCTCTTTCCGACACAGTCTCCATACTGTCTGACCCACTTGGGGAGTTCTCACTCAAGATCTCTCCGGGGCCGTCTTTCTCGGCCCTTTCTCCTTCAGGGGTCACATTAATCTGGGGCAGGGGGATTGGGGGGGGGGGGGGGTTGTCCTCTCCTCCCACTTTTTCCACCACTGCACCTTCCGCGCCCTCCACTACCACCGGCTCCACCACTACATTCTCAACCACCACCGGCTCCACCACCACCTCCTCGGCAACTGCCGTTCCCTCCCCTTGGCGCTCAGAAGTCCGGTCCGCGGCCGCCGTCTCCCTCTCCCTCCTTTCGGCCCTGACCTTATTGGCCCAGGAGAAGGGGCAGCCGCGGATGAGGTGGGACCGCTCGCCACAGAGGTTGCACGACCTTCCGTTCGTGCACTCCTCGTAGCGGTGGCCCACCTCCCGGCACTTCATGCAGACGACCTTTTTACAGGCCTCTGCCAGGTGGCCATGTTCACCACACTTACGGCACAGCTTGGGCTGGTCCTGGTAGTGAACATGGCCTCTATTCTCTCCGAGGACTATGGTGGATGGGATGGCTTTCAACCCACCATAGCCCCCAGGATCCTCCCTCTGCTGGACAGTCACCCTCCAGGCCCCTGTCCAGATCCCATCGGGATCCTTCACCTGGACCAAGGGCCCCTTCACGTTGCAGTACCTGCCCAGCCATACTGCAACGTCCTCCGGCTGTACGGTTTCATTGTACATACGGATAATAACGGTTTTAATGCTATTATCCGTCAGCTTGGTCACCTCAAACATGGCTGTGAGGGACCCCTGGATGTTCAGGGAGTTCTGGAGTTGCCCCCAGAACTCCCGCAGGAAGCTGGCGTTGGCAAAACTGACATCGAAGCCCTTCCCATAGGGAAGGGCTAAGATGCAGTTTACCTGCGCGGGATGGAAACCGAGCTCTTTCTGGAGGAATTTTCTGGAGAAATCCAATCGGGATAACTCCATTATTTTCCCTCCCTTCTCCTTTAAGAGGAGGCGCACTGCATGGTGCCTCCTCATGCCAACCTGTGCTGCTGACATGATGGAGGCCCACTCCCTTTACAGCCCAACACCGGTGAAAAAGGGGGGGAGGGGAAGGGAAAAAAGGGAGGGAAAGGAAGGGGGGGGGGGGAGAGGGGGTTGGGTGTGGGGGTTGGGAAGAAGGAAAGGGGTGTAAGACACCCGAGGAAGCTGGCAGGCTCGGCCAGACTAAGCTAACCGGGCCTACCAGCACCACGGGACACACAACAACCTATCTAGCACAGCACCAAACTAATCTTATTAACAATGGGAAGGAACACTAGGAGGGGAATTTTTTGTTTTATATTTTCCACAAGAGGGAGAGGCACAAAAGGGAGAGACAAAAATTAAACCACACAACCAAACTAAGGCTAGAAAGCTAGCAGGCCCCGCCAGCAGGCCAGGCTAAGCCTACCAGCTGGCAGGCCCACCAGCCAAGAGGCCTTACAACAAAAACAAACACGGCGCACCAACCAAAAGGGAAGACAAACTAGGGGGTAAGACTAACAATGCACAAGACTAACAAAACAAATTAATTAAAGTAAAAGGGGAACAAGGGGGGTAAGGGAGAAAAAAGGACACACTGACTAACAAACACCTGCCCAAACTTGAGGGACACGAAGGCTAGCAGGCCTCACCAGCAGGCCAGGCTATGCTAACCAGCTAGCAGGCTAGCCAGCAAAAGGTCCCTCAGTTGGCAACACAAATAACAAGAAACAGAAAAAAACTAAGGATACAAAGGGGATGGGGGTAAAGAAAAAAAACAGTCAAACAATGCCTGCCACGCCTAAGGGGCAGGCTAGCAGGCCAAGCTAAAGCTAGCAGGCCGACAAGCCAGAAAGCCACCCCAGCTAGCAGACAACACACAACTGAAGACAATGGGAGGAGCTAAGGAGGGGACTATAGGATACACAGGGGAGGAGAGATGCAAAACAGGACAAGCAGGGGAAAAACACAAATAAATTAAATAACTAAGGAAAAAAGACCAGAGGGCCTTTAAACTCACCCTACAGGTGCTGGTGCACCTGTAGTCCACCACCAAAACCACCACCTAACCCAGGACAAAGAATAAACAAGGGTGAGACAAAAAAAAACAACAATAATGACAATAAATAATGATTTGACAAAAATAAATAGCACAATTTCCCGGGCGCCCTCCGGCCTACGATCGCTTCTCTGATCAAGTGCAGCACTGACAAGGTAACTACACTTGATCTTAGCCAAAAGGCCGAGAAGCGATAACCCACAAATTGACCCCTGCACCCGCCGGGCCCCCGGGGGCCTCGGCAGACCTCATCGGTTTGGCAAAAGTTGGCTCCTCCTCACCCAACGCTTCCCTGGTGACAGGCGGGTGTGTTTTTTTTAAAAAGTCGCTAATGCGTCGTTAGGTCACTAGCTCTTTAATCCTAGTGCGACTATTTGTTCAATGCCCGGCAAATACACCAGTCATCGTCGGGCTTGAACTCAATTGCCCGAGCGACTACTTTGAGTGGAAAAAATACGCCGGTCGGTCAGCCGGCTTCAAGTCAAACGCCTGAGCAAAAAGTCTCGGCGTCATCTCTGTCAATTTCTCTTGAAACAAGATACCGGGCTCTGCCAGAAGCAAAGCCCTTCCAAAAATACGTTGAACTCGTAAGTGTTCCTCTCCACGGAAGTCTTTAGTAAAAGGCGAAAGGCTTGTGCGTAATGAAGAGAAACCAGAGTCGTATGGAAGTCAGAGGTCGGGGCCCGAGACACACACGGTGCACTCTAGGCCGGGTCCCCGCGGGTGGTCCCCGAACCCACTCTTCCAAGTTTTCGAGGGCTGTGGGTAAAAAGTCACAGACAGACAGACAGACAGACAGACAGACAGACAGACAGACAGACAGACAGACAATCCTGGTGAAGTGATTGTATTTTTTGGGGGGGCTCAAAAACACACACACACACACACACACACACACACAATCCTGGTGAAGTGATTGTATTTTTTGGGGGGGGCTCAAAAACACACACACACACACACACACACACACAATCCTGGTGAAGTGATTGTATTTTTGGGGGGGGGCTCAAAAACACACACACACACACACACACACACACACACACACACACACACACACACACAAACAATCCTGGTGAAGTGATTGTATTTTTTGGGGGGGGCTCAAAAACACACACACACACACACACACACACACACACACACACACACACACACACACACACTCCTGGCCAATGTATTATTATTATTTTTTTTTTATTTTTTAAGTAAAATGGCGGGAAAACGGGGGACCCCCATGAAGGGGGCTTCGCACTTGTTTCAGTTTGGATGATTCTTCTTTTTTCATTCCTTCTCTTCTTCTGCTAGCTGTTTTACATAGATTTGGTGTATTTCTTTTTCCTTGACAATGGGAGAAAAGTGTTGCACCATTCCCGGAGGTACTGCAATACCGGGTCGATGCGTGGAGCGGACGGAGCAAGCCCCATTTCCGACTCCCTGTTCGAAAAATCCATTTAATATGTAGTCCCCCGATGGGGGACGTATCAGATATTAAACTGATAAGAACAGATTTTTTTTTTTTTTTTTTTTTTTAAAAGTCACTTGTTAAAAAGCTGTCTTCGGTCCCTTGTACAGGAGCGGGGTGAGTCCTTATCAAACTTGCCTCCTCCTGCTCTTCCGAATCGATCACCGTCCCGTCCTTCGGGGCCCAGAGGAGATACCTCCCCTAGGTGCATCGCCCTAGGCGCCGCAGCGCTGTCAGGCCGTGGCCGCAGGGACCTTGGGTGTTGTGGGGGACCCTTCGCCTGGGGTCGAGGCCCCCTTCCTTCTGTACCACCCCAGGGCTTCTGTGGCTACCATGGCCACTGCCTGGGGGGTGGTGTTGACCTGTTTCGCTACCAGCAGATTGCGGGAGGACCACAGTGCTGCCTTCAGACACGTGAGGGTGGGCCAGAGCTTGGTGAAGGCCTTTGGTGGGATAGGCCTTCGGCCCACCCCATACAGCACGAGCTGGGGCGTTAGGTCCTCCCCTGCTGGCAGACACGGGGAGATCAGGGGGCCTACTTCCTTCCACAGGTCCCTGGCGGCTCTGCACTCCCAGAGCAAGTGCCTCACCGACTCCTCTTGGCCACAGCCTGGTCGGGGGCACGCGGATGTCCTCGCCATGCCCCGGGAGTGCATGACGGCCCTGACCGGGAGGATCTCATGGGCGACCATCCAGGACAGGTCCCGGTGCTGATTCAGGAGAGCAGGATGGGCCACATTACGCCAAACCGTTGTGGGCTCGCCTATAGCAAGCCCGCGCACTGGACACACTGGTTCCCGATCCTGCACAAGAGAGAGAAGAGAGCGATGTTTAGTTAAAACTGTGACTGCTTCTTTTTCCAATTTAAAATGTCTTAAAAACTTCTGGAGCTGGGCGTAGTGTGTGGGAAGCAGGAAAGAGACTGGGGCTCGCAGGTCGACTGGGATCAGCCTCAGAGACCTGAGGTAAGATCCCAGCCAGAACCTTGCGAGGGCCTGGGTCTTTTTGGTGGCCGGGGAGGTGGCAAGAGTAAGATGTAACGCTGTGTAGCGGCTGCCCAGGAACAAGTAGAGGTCAGGCAAGCCTTTCCCCCCCTTGGACCTGGGCCTCTTGACCACCTCCCTCCTCAGCCTCTCCCACTTGCTCCCCCACAAGAAGTAAAACAGCATCCGCTCCAGGGCTAAAAGAGTTCTCCTAGGGGGGATAAAAACAGAACTGATTAATAAAAGCACAGGTAAAATCACTGCTTTAATGATTAAAACCTTGCCCTCAAAAGTCAGCTGTCGTAGTCCCCAAAATCCCAGTCTCTGTCTTACTGTCCCCAGGATCCCACTCCAATTACCTCTCCCTCCTCCCTCCCTGTCAAACTTTACCCCGAGTACCCTTATGTCCGTCGTTTTCACAGTCAGTGGTAGTCTGGTCAAGTCTGGGTCTGCCCACGGTCCGAAAAATTGGGCCTCTGTCTTGTCTCTGTTCAGTCTCGCCCCAGAGGCTCGTCCGTACCAGTCAGTCCTGTCCAGGGTCCTGTCGACGGATAAAAGGTCGGTGCATAAAATATTGACGTCGTCCATGTAAAAAACGCACTTGGCGGTCATCCCCCCACTCCCCGGGATACCCACCCCACTGATCCGTTGGTCCCTTCTCAAGACCTGTGCCAGTGGTTCAATGCCGGCCACAAACAGAAGGGGAGATAAAGGACAGCCCTGACGGACGCCGCAGTGTACTCCCACTGCTTTTGACAGATGCCCATTTACAAGGATTTTGCTGGTGATATCCCCGTACAGCAGTCCCACCCAAGCTAAAAACCTGTCCGGGAAACCCATTTTTTGCAGTACCTTAAAGAGGTACTGGTGCGAGACCCGATCAAAGGCTTTTTCAAAATCTAAATTTAGGACTACAAGCCGCATGTTTCTGTCTCTCTCATAACAGATGGCATCTCGGATCAGTATCAGGCTGTCCGTGATCTTCCTTCCGGGAATGGCACAGGTTTGATCCGGGTGGATCACCTCCCCTAAGACAGAAGACATTCTGAGTGTTAAAACCTTGGTAAAAAGTTTACAATCAAAATTTAAAAGGGTTATCGGTCTCCAGTTCTTCAGGTCCGTCCTGTCGTTTTTCTTATATAAAAGAGTCACGATCCCCACTCTAAAACTGTCAGGTAGTCTGTCGAGGTATTCAAAGTCAGTAAAAACAGTCAGAAGTTCATCGGCTAAAACATCCCAAAAGGTCAGATAAAACTCCAAAGGGAGGCCGTCCTCCCCCGGTGATTTACCCCTCTTAAAATGTTTCAGTCCTTGGTCAATTTCTGTCCTCGTCAAGTCTTTTGTCAGGTCGTCTGTGTTGGGTAAAATCTTGTCAATGTATGTTAAAACGTCCCCCATGGTTTCCTCACATACAACTTTTTCCCCAAACAGTTCCCCATAAAAATCCTCGACTACTTCTTTCATTCCCTCTGTGTCTGTTTTTAAAAACCCATCTTTATTTTTTAAACCTGTCATTGTCCTACCCTTACTAACTATTTTCTTAAAAAAGTACCTTGTACACTTCTCCCCCTCTTCTAATTCCCTCTCCTTACTTCTTAAAATAACCCCCTTACTTTTCTGTTCAGCTAAAAGTGCCATTTCCTTTTTTACTTCTTTAATTTCATAGTTAAAATCAAAGCCCTGTTGGCCAAGGTTAAAATATCTTTCCAGTCGCTTTTGCAGTCCCACCATGCGTCTATCTTTTTCTTTGCTTTTCTTCTTTCCTATCTCTCTAAAGAAAGTCCTCGTCCTACCCTTCACCATTTCCCACCATTGTGCTCGTGTGTCAAAGAAGTCCTGTAGCGTCTGCCACTGGCTGAACTGCTCCCTGTACTGGCTAACTACTCTATCATCTTCTAAAAGGGAACAGTTCAATTTCCAGGGCCCTCTTCCCACAGTCACACCCGAAGTTAGTGAAAGGGTGCACGTCAGCATTACGTGATCTGAGAAAAAGGCAGGGGTTATTCTAGCATCAGTTGGGGGGCAGTCCCGGGTAAACAGATAGTCAATGCGAGAGGCTCTGGTGCCGTCACCACTGGTCCAGGTGAAGCCCTCCTCTCTTGGATGCAGGGTTTTAAAACAATCAGTCAGTTTAAAATCCCTGCACAGCCCTTGCAATAAAACACTTGACCTATCTACCTTAAAATCCTCTCCCGCCCCTCTCCTGTCTGCTCTATTTAAAACACAATTAAAATCCCCACCCACCACTAGAGGATCCCTCCCTAGCATGTGGGACTGCAAGTCTTCTAAAAGTGCGCACCGGTCATGTTTATCGTTAAAACCATACACATTTAGCATGTTAAAATCCCTCCCCATAAAAGTACAATTGGCTAAAAGAGCGCGCCCACCTACCACCACCGTGCTCCCCCTCACCACCACATGTGGGGTCTTGATTAAAATGGCAACACCGTCATTTTTATTAAAATTTGAGCCACTCCAAATGGAGGGCCCATGCTGCCACTTGTCCTCCCATTTCCTATAAGAGGATAAAAAGGGTAGACCACACTCCTGTAATAAAAACACATCTGAATTAAACCTTTCTAAAAAGGATAAAACCGACTGTGCTCTTATTTCTGTTTTTATACTTCTCACATTTATAGTGGTGATGTTAAAAGCCATAAAAAGGTGAGTAAAAACAGTGCTAAATGAAAAGGCATTTAAACAGTTGAAAGGAGGTTATTTTTCTGGTACTTCCTCTCTCTCCCGCCGGGGTAACGGGGGATGGCAGGGAGAGGAGGTTAAAACCGGACTTAAAAAGGAGATTGTGTTGGGGGAGTTGGGGGGGAAGGTTCTGGGTTCTTCCTCCCCCTGGGAGCTCTCCCATTCCACCTTGCCCTTTTTCTCATCGCCTTGTTCGGGGTCGGAGAGCTCCTCCGCATTTCTTTTTCGTGGGGGGAGGTGTTCCTCCAGAATCTCCACCCCCTCTCCCATATCTCTTTCCGACACAGTCTCCATACTGTCTGACCCACTTGGGGAGTTCTCACTCAAGATCTCTCCGGGGCCGTCTTTCTCGGCCCTTTCTCCTTCAGGGGTCACATTAATCTGGGGCAGGGGGATTGGGGGGGGGGGGGGGTTGTCCTCTCCTCCCACTTTTTCCACCACTGCACCTTCCGCGCCCTCCACTACCACCGGCTCCACCACTACATTCTCAACCACCACCGGCTCCACCACCACCTCCTCGGCAACTGCCGTTCCCTCCCCTTGGCGCTCAGAAGTCCGGTCCGCGGCCGCCGTCTCCCTCTCCCTCCTTTCGGCCCTGACCTTATTGGCCCAGGAGAAGGGGCAGCCGCGGATGAGGTGGGACCGCTCGCCACAGAGGTTGCACGACCTTCCGTTCGTGCACTCCTCGTAGCGGTGGCCCACCTCCCGGCACTTCATGCAGACGACCTTTTTACAGGCCTCTGCCAGGTGGCCATGTTCACCACACTTACGGCACAGCTTGGGCTGGTCCTGGTAGTGAACATGGCCTCTATTCTCTCCGAGGACTATGGTGGATGGGATGGCTTTCAACCCACCATAGCCCCCAGGATCCTCCCTCTGCTGGACAGTCACCCTCCAGGCCCCTGTCCAGATCCCATCGGGATCCTTCACCTGGACCAAGGGCCCCTTCACGTTGCAGTACCTGCCCAGCCATACTGCAACGTCCTCCGGCTGTACGGTTTCATTGTACATACGGATAATAACGGTTTTAATGCTATTATCCGTCAGCTTGGTCACCTCAAACATGGCTGTGAGGGACCCCTGGATGTTCAGGGAGTTCTGGAGTTGCCCCCAGAACTCCCGCAGGAAGCTGGCGTTGGCAAAACTGACATCGAAGCCCTTCCCATAGGGAAGGGCTAAGATGCAGTTTACCTGCGCGGGATGGAAACCGAGCTCTTTCTGGAGGAATTTTCTGGAGAAATCCAATCGGGATAACTCCATTATTTTCCCTCCCTTCTCCTTTAAGAGGAGGCGCACTGCATGGTGCCTCCTCATGCCAACCTGTGCTGCTGACATGATGGAGGCCCACTCCCTTTACAGCCCAACACCGGTGAAAAAGGGGGGGAGGGGAAGGGAAAAAAGGGAGGGAAAGGAAGGGGGGGGGGGGAGAGGGGGTTGGGTGTGGGGGTTGGGAAGAAGGAAAGGGGTGTAAGACACCCGAGGAAGCTGGCAGGCTCGGCCAGACTAAGCTAACCGGGCCTACCAGCACCACGGGACACACAACAACCTATCTAGCACAGCACCAAACTAATCTTATTAACAATGGGAAGGAACACTAGGAGGGGAATTTTTTGTTTTATATTTTCCACAAGAGGGAGAGGCACAAAAGGGAGAGACAAAAATTAAACCACACAACCAAACTAAGGCTAGAAAGCTAGCAGGCCCCGCCAGCAGGCCAGGCTAAGCCTACCAGCTGGCAGGCCCACCAGCCAAGAGGCCTTACAACAAAAACAAACACGGCGCACCAACCAAAAGGGAAGACAAACTAGGGGGTAAGACTAACAATGCACAAGACTAACAAAACAAATTAATTAAAGTAAAAGGGGAACAAGGGGGGTAAGGGAGAAAAAAGGACACACTGACTAACAAACACCTGCCCAAACTTGAGGGACACGAAGGCTAGCAGGCCTCACCAGCAGGCCAGGCTATGCTAACCAGCTAGCAGGCTAGCCAGCAAAAGGTCCCTCAGTTGGCAACACAAATAACAAGAAACAGAAAAAAACTAAGGATACAAAGGGGATGGGGGTAAAGAAAAAAAACAGTCAAACAATGCCTGCCACGCCTAAGGGGCAGGCTAGCAGGCCAAGCTAAAGCTAGCAGGCCGACAAGCCAGAAAGCCACCCCAGCTAGCAGACAACACACAACTGAAGACAATGGGAGGAGCTAAGGAGGGGACTATAGGATACACAGGGGAGGAGAGATGCAAAACAGGACAAGCAGGGGAAAAACACAAATAAATTAAATAACTAAGGAAAAAAGACCAGAGGGCCTTTAAACTCACCCTACAGGTGCTGGTGCACCTGTAGTCCACCACCAAAACCACCACCTAACCCAGGACAAAGAATAAACAAGGGTGAGACAAAAAAAAACAACAATAATGACAATAAATAATGATTTGACAAAAATAAATAGCACAATTTCCCGGGCGCCCTCCGGCCTACGATCGCTTCTCTGATCAAGTGCAGCACTGACAAGGTAACTACACTTGATCTTAGCCAAAAGGCCGAGAAGCGATAACCCACAAATTGACCCCTGCACCCGCCGGGCCCCCGGGGGCCTCGGCAGACCTCATCGGTTTGGCAAAAGTTGGCTCCTCCTCACCCAACGCTTCCCTGGTGACAGGCGGGTGTGTTTTTTTTAAAAAGTCGCTAATGCGTCGTTAGGTCACTAGCTCTTTAATCCTAGTGCGACTATTTGTTCAATGCCCGGCAAATACACCAGTCATCGTCGGGCTTGAACTCAATTGCCCGAGCGACTACTTTGAGTGGAAAAAATACGCCGGTCGGTCAGCCGGCTTCAAGTCAAACGCCTGAGCAAAAAGTCTCGGCGTCATCTCTGTCAATTTCTCTTGAAACAAGATACCGGGCTCTGCCAGAAGCAAAGCCCTTCCAAAAATACGTTGAACTCGTAAGTGTTCCTCTCCACGGAAGTCTTTAGTAAAAGGCGAAAGGCTTGTGCGTAATGAAGAGAAACCAGAGTCGTATGGAAGTCAGAGGTCGGGGCCCGAGACACACACGGTGCACTCTAGGCCGGGTCCCCGCGGGTGGTCCCCGAACCCACTCTTCCAAGTTTTCGAGGGCTGTGGGTAAAAAGTCACAGACAGACAGACAGACAGACAGACAGACAGACAGACAGACAGACAGACAGACAGACAATCCTGGTGAAGTGATTGTATTTTTGGGGGGGGCTCAAAAACACACACACACACACACACACACACACACAATCCTGGTGAAGTGATTGTATTTTTTGGGGGGGGCTCAAAAACACACACACACACACACACACACACACAATCCTGGTGAAGTGATTGTATTTTTGGGGGGGGGCTCAAAAACACACACACACACACACACACACACACACACACACACACACACACACACACACACAAACAATCCTGGTGAAGTGATTGTATTTTTTGGGGGGGGCTCAAAAACACACACACACACACACACACACACACACACACACACACACACACACACACACACACTCCTGGCCAATGTATTATTATTATTTTTTTTTTTTTTTTATTTTTTTTTAAGTAAAATGGCGGGAAAACGGGGGACCCCCATGAAGGGGGCTTCGCACTTGTTTCAGTTTGGATGATTCTTCTTTTTTCATTCCTTCTCTTCTTCTGCTAGCTGTTTTACATAGATTTGGTGTATTTCTTTTTCCTTGACAATGGGAGAAAAGTGTTGCACCATTCCCGGAGGTACTGCAATACCGGGTCGATGCGTGGAGCGGACGGAGCAAGCCCCATTTCCGACTCCCTGTTCGAAAAATCCATTTAATATGTAGTCCCCCGATGGGGGACGTATCAGATATTAAACTGATAAGAACAGATTTTTTTTTTTTTTTTTTTTTTAAAAAGTCACTTGTTAAAAAGCTGTCTTCGGTCCCTTGTACAGGAGCGGGGTGAGTCCTTATCAAACTTGCCTCCTCCTGCTCTTCCGAATCGATCACCGTCCCGTCCTTCGGGGCCCAGAGGAGATACCTCCCCTAGGTGCATCGCCCTAGGCGCCGCAGCGCTGTCAGGCCGTGGCCGCAGGGACCTTGGGTGTTGTGGGGGACCCTTCGCCTGGGGTCGAGGCCCCCTTCCTTCTGTACCACCCCAGGGCTTCTGTGGCTACCATGGCCACTGCCTGGGGGGTGGTGTTGACCTGTTTCGCTACCAGCAGATTGCGGGAGGACCACAGTGCTGCCTTCAGACACGTGAGGGTGGGCCAGAGCTTGGTGAAGGCCTTTGGTGGGATAGGCCTTCGGCCCACCCCATACAGCACGAGCTGGGGCGTTAGGTCCTCCCCTGCTGGCAGACACGGGGAGATCAGGGGGCCTACTTCCTTCCACAGGTCCCTGGCGGCTCTGCACTCCCAGAGCAAGTGCCTCACCGACTCCTCTTGGCCACAGCCTGGTCGGGGGCACGCGGATGTCCTCGCCATGCCCCGGGAGTGCATGACGGCCCTGACCGGGAGGATCTCATGGGCGACCATCCAGGACAGGTCCCGGTGCTGATTCAGGAGAGCAGGATGGGCCACATTACGCCAAACCGTTGTGGGCTCGCCTATAGCAAGCCCGCGCACTGGACACACTGGTTCCCGATCCTGCACAAGAGAGAGAAGAGAGCGATGTTTAGTTAAAACTGTGACTGCTTCTTTTTCCAATTTAAAATGTCTTAAAAACTTCTGGAGCTGGGCGTAGTGTGTGGGAAGCAGGAAAGAGACTGGGGCTCGCAGGTCGACTGGGATCAGCCTCAGAGACCTGAGGTAAGATCCCAGCCAGAACCTTGCGAGGGCCTGGGTCTTATTGGTGGCCGGGGAGGTGGCAAGAGTAAGATGTAACGCTGTGTAGCGGCTGCCCAGGAACAAGTAGAGGTCAGGCAAGCCTTTCCCCCCCTTGGACCTGGGCCTCTTGACCACCTCCCTCCTCAGCCTCTCCCACTTGCTCCCCCACAAGAAGTAAAACAGCATCCGCTCCAGGGCTAAAAGAGTTCTCCTAGGGGGGATAAAAACAGAACTGATTAATAAAAGCACAGGTAAAATCACTGCTTTAATGATTAAAACCTTGCCCTCAAAAGTCAGCTGTCGTAGTCCCCAAAATCCCAGTCTCTGTCTTACTGTCCCCAGGATCCCACTCCAATTACCTCTCCCTCCTCCCTCCCTGTCAAACTTTACCCCGAGTACCCTTATGTCCGTCGTTTTCACAGTCAGTGGTAGTCTGGTCAAGTCTGGGTCTGCCCACGGTCCGAAAAATTGGGCCTCTGTCTTGTCTCTGTTCAGTCTCGCCCCAGAGGCTCGTCCGTACCAGTCAGTCCTGTCCAGGGTCCTGTCGACGGATAAAAGGTCGGTGCATAAAATATTGACGTCGTCCATGTAAAAAACGCACTTGGCGGTCATCCCCCCACTCCCCGGGATACCCACCCCACTGATCCGTTGGTCCCTTCTCAAGACCTGTGCCAGTGGTTCAATGCCGGCCACAAACAGAAGGGGAGATAAAGGACAGCCCTGACGGACGCCGCAGTGTACTCCCACTGCTTTTGACAGATGCCCATTTACAAGGATTTTGCTGGTGATATCCCCGTACAGCAGTCCCACCCAAGCTAAAAACCTGTCCGGGAAACCCATTTTTTGCAGTACCTTAAAGAGGTACTGGTGCGAGACCCGATCAAAGGCTTTTTCAAAATCTAAATTTAGGACTACAAGCCGCATGTTTCTGTCTCTCGCATAACAGATGGCATCTCGGATCAGTATCAGGCTGTCCGTGATCTTCCTTCCGGGAATGGCACAGGTTTGATCCGGGTGGATCACCTCCCCTAAGACAGAAGACATTCTGAGTGTTAAAACCTTGGTAAAAAGTTTACAATCAAAATTTAAAAGGGTTATCGGTCTCCAGTTCTTCAGGTCCGTCCTGTCGTTTTTCTTATATAAAAGAGTCACGATCCCCACTCTAAAACTGTCAGGTAGTCTGTCGAGGTATTCAAAGTCAGTAAAAACAGTCAGAAGTTCATCGGCTAAAACATCCCAAAAGGTCAGATAAAACTCCAAAGGGAGGCCGTCCTCCCCCGGTGATTTACCCCTCTTAAAATGTTTCAGTCCTTGGTCAATTTCTGTCCTCGTCAAGTCTTTTGTCAGGTCGTCTGTGTTGGGTAAAATCTTGTCAATGTATGTTAAAACGTCCCCCATGGTTTCCTCACATACAACTTTTTCCCCAAACAGTTCCCCATAAAAATCCTCGACTACTTCTTTCATTCCCTCTGTGTCTGTTTTTAAAAACCCATCTTTATTTTTTAAACCTGTCATTGTCCTACCCTTACTAACTATTTTCTTAAAAAAGTACCTTGTACACTTCTCCCCCTCTTCTAATTCCCTCTCCTTACTTCTTAAAATAACCCCCTTACTTTTCTGTTCAGCTAAAAGTGCCATTTCCTTTTTTACTTCTTTAATTTCATAGTTAAAATCAAAGCCCTGTTGGCCAAGGTTAAAATATCTTTCCAGTCGCTTTTGCAGTCCCACCATGCGTCTATCTTTTTCTTTGCTTTTCTTCTTTCCTATCTCTCTAAAGAAAGTCCTCGTCCTACCCTTCACCATTTCCCACCATTGTGCTCGTGTGTCAAAGAAGTCCTGTAGCGTCTGCCACTGGCTGAACTGCTCCCTGTACTGGCTAACTACTCTATCATCTTCTAAAAGGGAACAGTTCAATTTCCAGGGCCCTCTTCCCACAGTCACACCCGAAGTTAGTGAAAGGGTGCACGTCAGCATTACGTGATCTGAGAAAAAGGCAGGGGTTATTCTAGCATCAGTTGGGGGGCAGTCCCGGGTAAACAGATAGTCAATGCGAGAGGCTCTGGTGCCGTCACCACTGGTCCAGGTGAAGCCCTCCTCTCTTGGATGCAGGGTTTTAAAACAATCAGTCAGTTTAAAATCCCTGCACAGCCCTTGCAATAAAACACTTGACCTATCTACCTTAAAATCCTCTCCCGCCCCTCTCCTGTCTGCTCTATTTAAAACACAATTAAAATCCCCACCCACCACTAGAGGATCCCTCCCTAGCATGTGGGACTGCAAGTCTTCTAAAAGTGCGCACCGGTCATGTTTATCGTTAAAACCATACACATTTAGCATGTTAAAATCCCTCCCCATAAAAGTACAATTGGCTAAAAGAGCGCGCCCACCTACCACCACCGTGCTCCCCCTCACCACCACATGTGGGGTCTTGATTAAAATGGCAACACCGTCATTTTTATTAAAATTTGAGCCACTCCAAATGGAGGGCCCATGCTGCCACTTGTCCTCCCATTTCCTATAAGAGGATAAAAAGGGTAGACCACACTCCTGTAATAAAAACACATCTGAATTAAACCTTTCTAAAAAGGATAAAACCGACTGTGCTCTTATTTCTGTTTTTATACTTCTCACATTTATAGTGGTGATGTTAAAAGCCATAAAAAGGTGAGTAAAAACAGTGCTAAATGAAAAGGCATTTAAACAGTTGAAAGGAGGTTATTTTTCTGGTACTTCCTCTCTCTCCCGCCGGGGTAACGGGGGATGGCAGGGAGAGGAGGTTAAAACCGGACTTAAAAAGGAGATTGTGTTGGGGGAGTTGGGGGGGAAGGTTCTGGGTTCTTCCTCCCCCTGGGAGCTCTCCCATTCCACCTTGCCCTTTTTCTCATCGCCTTGTTCGGGGTCGGAGAGCTCCTCCGCATTTCTTTTTCGTGGGGGGAGGTGTTCCTCCAGAATCTCCACCCCCTCTCCCATATCTCTTTCCGACACAGTCTCCATACTGTCTGACCCACTTGGGGAGTTCTCACTCAAGATCTCTCCGGGGCCGTCTTTCTCGGCCCTTTCTCCTTCAGGGGTCACATTAATCTGGGGCAGGGGGATTGGGGGGGGGGGGGGGTTGTCCTCTCCTCCCACTTTTTCCACCACTGCACCTTCCGCGCCCTCCACTACCACCGGCTCCACCACTACATTCTCAACCACCACCGGCTCCACCACCACCTCCTCGGCAACTGCCGTTCCCTCCCCTTGGCGCTCAGAAGTCCGGTCCGCGGCCGCCGTCTCCCTCTCCCTCCTTTCGGCCCTGACCTTATTGGCCCAGGAGAAGGGGCAGCCGCGGATGAGGTGGGACCGCTCGCCACAGAGGTTGCACGACCTTCCGTTCGTGCACTCCTCGTAGCGGTGGCCCACCTCCCGGCACTTCATGCAGACGACCTTTTTACAGGCCTCTGCCAGGTGGCCATGTTCACCACACTTACGGCACAGCTTGGGCTGGTCCTGGTAGTGAACATGGCCTCTATTCTCTCCGAGGACTATGGTGGATGGGATGGCTTTCAACCCACCATAGCCCCCAGGATCCTCCCTCTGCTGGACAGTCACCCTCCAGGCCCCTGTCCAGATCCCATCGGGATCCTTCACCTGGACCAAGGGCCCCTTCACGTTGCAGTACCTGCCCAGCCATACTGCAACGTCCTCCGGCTGTACGGTTTCATTGTACATACGGATAATAACGGTTTTAATGCTATTATCCGTCAGCTTGGTCACCTCAAACATGGCTGTGAGGGACCCCTGGATGTTCAGGGAGTTCTGGAGTTGCCCCCAGAACTCCCGCAGGAAGCTGGCGTTGGCAAAACTGACATCGAAGCCCTTCCCATAGGGAAGGGCTAAGATGCAGTTTACCTGCGCGGGATGGAAACCGAGCTCTTTCTGGAGAAATTTTCTGGAGAAATCCAATCGGGATAACTCCATTATTTTCCCTCCCTTCTCCTTTAAGAGGAGGCGCACTGCATGGTGCCTCCTCATGCCAACCTGTGCTGCTGACATGATGGAGGCCCACTCCCTTTACAGCCCAACACCGGTGAAAAAGGGGGGGAGGGGAAGGGAAAAAAGGGAGGGAAAGGAAGGGGGGGGGGGGAGAGGGGGTTGGGTGTGGGGGTTGGGAAGAAGGAAAGGGGTGTAAGACACCCGAGGAAGCTGGCAGGCTCGGCCAGACTAAGCTAACCGGGCCTACCAGCACCACGGGACACACAACAACCTATCTAGCACAGCACCAAACTAATCTTATTAACAATGGGAAGGAACACTAGGAGGGGAATTTTTTGTTTTATATTTTCCACAAGAGGGAGAGGCACAAAAGGGAGAGACAAAAATTAAACCACACAACCAAACTAAGGCTAGAAAGCTAGCAGGCCCCGCCAGCAGGCCAGGCTAAGCCTACCAGCTGGCAGGCCCACCAGCCAAGAGGCCTTACAACAAAAACAAACACGGCGCACCAACCAAAAGGGAAGACAAACTAGGGGGTAAGACTAACAATGCACAAGACTAACAAAACAAATTAATTAAAGTAAAAGGGGAACAAGGGGGGTAAGGGAGAAAAAAGGACACACTGACTAACAAACACCTGCCCAAACTTGAGGGACACGAAGGCTAGCAGGCCTCACCAGCAGGCCAGGCTATGCTAACCAGCTAGCAGGCTAGCCAGCAAAAGGTCCCTCAGTTGGCAACACAAATAACAAGAAACAGAAAAAAACTAAGGATACAAAGGGGATGGGGGTAAAGAAAAAAAACAGTCAAACAATGCCTGCCACGCCTAAGGGGCAGGCTAGCAGGCCAAGCTAAAGCTAGCAGGCCGACAAGCCAGAAAGCCACCCCAGCTAGCAGACAACACACAACTGAAGACAATGGGAGGAGCTAAGGAGGGGACTATAGGATACACAGGGGAGGAGAGATGCAAAACAGGACAAGCAGGGGAAAAACACAAATAAATTAAATAACTAAGGAAAAAAGACCAGAGGGCCTTTAAACTCACCCTACAGGTGCTGGTGCACCTGTAGTCCACCACCAAAACCACCACCTAACCCAGGACA
>NC_138300.1:62175000-62202500 GCF_965601325.2 Salmo salar
TGTGTAGCGGCTGCCCAGGAACAAGTAGAGGTCAGGCAAGCCTTTCCCCCCCTTGGACCTGGGCCTCTTGACCACCTCCCTCCTCAGCCTCTCCCACTTGCTCCCCCACAAGAAGTAAAACAGCATCCGCTCCAGGGCTAAAAGAGTTCTCCTAGGGGGGATAAAAACAGAACTGATTAATAAAAGCACAGGTAAAATCACTGCTTTAATGATTAAAACCTTGCCCTCAAAAGTCAGCTGTCGTAGTCCCCAAAATCCCAGTCTCTGTCTTACTGTCCCCAGGATCCCACTCCAATTACCTCTCCCTCCTCCCTCCCTGTCAAACTTTACCCCGAGTACCCTTATGTCCGTCGTTTTCACAGTCAGTGGTAGTCTGGTCAAGTCTGGGTCTGCCCACGGTCCGAAAAATTGGGCCTCTGTCTTGTCTCTGTTCAGTCTCGCCCCAGAGGCTCGTCCGTACCAGTCAGTCCTGTCCAGGGTCCTGTCGACGGATAAAAGGTCGGTGCATAAAATATTGACGTCGTCCATGTAAAAAACGCACTTGGCGGTCATCCCCCCACTCCCCGGGATACCCACCCCACTGATCCGTTGGTCCCTTCTCAAGACCTGTGCCAGTGGTTCAATGCCGGCCACAAACAGAAGGGGAGATAAAGGACAGCCCTGACGGACGCCGCAGTGTACTCCCACTGCTTTTGACAGATGCCCATTTACAAGGATTTTGCTGGTGATATCCCCGTACAGCAGTCCCACCCAAGCTAAAAACCTGTCCGGGAAACCCATTTTTTGCAGTACCTTAAAGAGGTACTGGTGCGAGACCCGATCAAAGGCTTTTTCAAAATCTAAATTTAGGACTACAAGCCGCATGTTTCTGTCTCTCGCATAACAGATGGCATCTCGGATCAGTATCAGGCTGTCCGTGATCTTCCTTCCGGGAATGGCACAGGTTTGATCCGGGTGGATCACCTCCCCTAAGACAGAAGACATTCTGAGTGTTAAAACCTTGGTAAAAAGTTTACAATCAAAATTTAAAAGGGTTATCGGTCTCCAGTTCTTCAGGTCCGTCCTGTCGTTTTTCTTATATAAAAGAGTCACGATCCCCACTCTAAAACTGTCAGGTAGTCTGTCGAGGTATTCAAAGTCAGTAAAAACAGTCAGAAGTTCATCGGCTAAAACATCCCAAAAGGTCAGATAAAACTCCAAAGGGAGGCCGTCCTCCCCCGGTGATTTACCCCTCTTAAAATGTTTCAGTCCTTGGTCAATTTCTGTCCTCGTCAAGTCTTTTGTCAGGTCGTCTGTGTTGGGTAAAATCTTGTCAATGTATGTTAAAACGTCCCCCATGGTTTCCTCACATACAACTTTTTCCCCAAACAGTTCCCCATAAAAATCCTCGACTACTTCTTTCATTCCCTCTGTGTCTGTTTTTAAAAACCCATCTTTATTTTTTAAACCTGTCATTGTCCTACCCTTACTAACTATTTTCTTAAAAAAGTACCTTGTACACTTCTCCCCCTCTTCTAATTCCCTCTCCTTACTTCTTAAAATAACCCCCTTACTTTTCTGTTCAGCTAAAAGTGCCATTTCCTTTTTTACTTCTTTAATTTCATAGTTAAAATCAAAGCCCTGTTGGCCAAGGTTAAAATATCTTTCCAGTCGCTTTTGCAGTCCCACCATGCGTCTATCTTTTTCTTTGCTTTTCTTCTTTCCTATCTCTCTAAAGAAAGTCCTCGTCCTACCCTTCACCATTTCCCACCATTGTGCTCGTGTGTCAAAGAAGTCCTGTAGCGTCTGCCACTGGCTGAACTGCTCCCTGTACTGGCTAACTACTCTATCATCTTCTAAAAGGGAACAGTTCAATTTCCAGGGCCCTCTTCCCACAGTCACACCCGAAGTTAGTGAAAGGGTGCACGTCAGCATTACGTGATCTGAGAAAAAGGCAGGGGTTATTCTAGCATCAGTTGGGGGGCAGTCCCGGGTAAACAGATAGTCAATGCGAGAGGCTCTGGTGCCGTCACCACTGGTCCAGGTGAAGCCCTCCTCTCTTGGATGCAGGGTTTTAAAACAATCAGTCAGTTTAAAATCCCTGCACAGCCCTTGCAATAAAACACTTGACCTATCTACCTTAAAATCCTCTCCCGCCCCTCTCCTGTCTGCTCTATTTAAAACACAATTAAAATCCCCACCCACCACTAGAGGATCCCTCCCTAGCATGTGGGACTGCAAGTCTTCTAAAAGTGCGCACCGGTCATGTTTATCGTTAAAACCATACACATTTAGCATGTTAAAATCCCTCCCCATAAAAGTACAATTGGCTAAAAGAGCGCGCCCACCTACCACCACCGTGCTCCCCCTCACCACCACATGTGGGGTCTTGATTAAAATGGCAACACCGTCATTTTTATTAAAATTTGAGCCACTCCAAATGGAGGGCCCATGCTGCCACTTGTCCTCCCATTTCCTATAAGAGGATAAAAAGGGTAGACCACACTCCTGTAATAAAAACACATCTGAATTAAACCTTTCTAAAAAGGATAAAACCGACTGTGCTCTTATTTCTGTTTTTATACTTCTCACATTTATAGTGGTGATGTTAAAAGCCATAAAAAGGTGAGTAAAAACAGTGCTAAATGAAAAGGCATTTAAACAGTTGAAAGGAGGTTATTTTTCTGGTACTTCCTCTCTCTCCCGCCGGGGTAACGGGGGATGGCAGGGAGAGGAGGTTAAAACCGGACTTAAAAAGGAGATTGTGTTGGGGGAGTTGGGGGGGAAGGTTCTGGGTTCTTCCTCCCCCTGGGAGCTCTCCCATTCCACCTTGCCCTTTTTCTCATCGCCTTGTTCGGGGTCGGAGAGCTCCTCCGCATTTCTTTTTCGTGGGGGGAGGTGTTCCTCCAGAATCTCCACCCCCTCTCCCATATCTCTTTCCGACACAGTCTCCATACTGTCTGACCCACTTGGGGAGTTCTCACTCAAGATCTCTCCGGGGCCGTCTTTCTCGGCCCTTTCTCCTTCAGGGGTCACATTAATCTGGGGCAGGGGGATTGGGGGGGGGGGGGGGGTTGTCCTCTCCTCCCACTTTTTCCACCACTGCACCTTCCGCGCCCTCCACTACCACCGGCTCCACCACTACATTCTCAACCACCACCGGCTCCACCACCACCTCCTCGGCAACTGCCGTTCCCTCCCCTTGGCGCTCAGAAGTCCGGTCCGCGGCCGCCGTCTCCCTCTCCCTCCTTTCGGCCCTGACCTTATTGGCCCAGGAGAAGGGGCAGCCGCGGATGAGGTGGGACCGCTCGCCACAGAGGTTGCACGACCTTCCGTTCGTGCACTCCTCGTAGCGGTGGCCCACCTCCCGGCACTTCATGCAGACGACCTTTTTACAGGCCTCTGCCAGGTGGCCATGTTCACCACACTTACGGCACAGCTTGGGCTGGTCCTGGTAGTGAACATGGCCTCTATTCTCTCCGAGGACTATGGTGGATGGGATGGCTTTCAACCCACCATAGCCCCCAGGATCCTCCCTCTGCTGGACAGTCACCCTCCAGGCCCCTGTCCAGATCCCATCGGGATCCTTCACCTGGACCAAGGGCCCCTTCACGTTGCAGTACCTGCCCAGCCATACTGCAACGTCCTCCGGCTGTACGGTTTCATTGTACATACGGATAATAACGGTTTTAATGCTATTATCCGTCAGCTTGGTCACCTCAAACATGGCTGTGAGGGACCCCTGGATGTTCAGGGAGTTCTGGAGTTGCCCCCAGAACTCCCGCAGGAAGCTGGCGTTGGCAAAACTGACATCGAAGCCCTTCCCATAGGGAAGGGCTAAGATGCAGTTTACCTGCGCGGGATGGAAACCGAGCTCTTTCTGGAGGAATTTTCTGGAGAAATCCAATCGGGATAACTCCATTATTTTCCCTCCCTTCTCCTTTAAGAGGAGGCGCACTGCATGGTGCCTCCTCATGCCAACCTGTGCTGCTGACATGATGGAGGCCCACTCCCTTTACAGCCCAACACCGGTGAAAAAGGGGGGGAGGGGAAGGGAAAAAAGGGAGGGAAAGGAAGGGGGGGGGGGGAGAGGGGGTTGGGTGTGGGGGTTGGGAAGAAGGAAAGGGGTGTAAGACACCCGAGGAAGCTGGCAGGCTCGGCCAGACTAAGCTAACCGGGCCTACCAGCACCACGGGACACACAACAACCTATCTAGCACAGCACCAAACTAATCTTATTAACAATGGGAAGGAACACTAGGAGGGGAATTTTTTGTTTTATATTTTCCACAAGAGGGAGAGGCACAAAAGGGAGAGACAAAAATTAAACCACACAACCAAACTAAGGCTAGAAAGCTAGCAGGCCCCGCCAGCAGGCCAGGCTAAGCCTACCAGCTGGCAGGCCCACCAGCCAAGAGGCCTTACAACAAAAACAAACACGGCGCACCAACCAAAAGGGAAGACAAACTAGGGGGTAAGACTAACAATGCACAAGACTAACAAAACAAATTAATTAAAGTAAAAGGGGAACAAGGGGGGTAAGGGAGAAAAAAGGACACACTGACTAACAAACACCTGCCCAAACTTGAGGGACACGAAGGCTAGCAGGCCTCACCAGCAGGCCAGGCTATGCTAACCAGCTAGCAGGCTAGCCAGCAAAAGGTCCCTCAGTTGGCAACACAAATAACAAGAAACAGAAAAAAACTAAGGATACAAAGGGGATGGGGGTAAAGAAAAAAAACAGTCAAACAATGCCTGCCACGCCTAAGGGGCAGGCTAGCAGGCCAAGCTAAAGCTAGCAGGCCGACAAGCCAGAAAGCCACCCCAGCTAGCAGACAACACACAACTGAAGACAATGGGAGGAGCTAAGGAGGGGACTATAGGATACACAGGGGAGGAGAGATGCAAAACAGGACAAGCAGGGGAAAAACACAAATAAATTAAATAACTAAGGAAAAAAGACCAGAGGGCCTTTAAACTCACCCTACAGGTGCTGGTGCACCTGTAGTCCACCACCAAAACCACCACCTAACCCAGGACAAAGAATAAACAAGGGTGAGACAAAAAAAAACAACAATAATGACAATAAATAATGATTTGACAAAAATAAATAGCACAATTTCCCGGGCGCCCTCCGGCCTACGATCGCTTCTCTGATCAAGTGCAGCACTGACAAGGTAACTACACTTGATCTTAGCCAAAAGGCCGAGAAGCGATAACCCACAAATTGACCCCTGCACCCGCCGGGCCCCCGGGGGCCTCGGCAGACCTCATCGGTTTGGCAAAAGTTGGCTCCTCCTCACCCAACGCTTCCCTGGTGACAGGCGGGTGTGTTTTTTTTAAAAAGTCGCTAATGCGTCGTTAGGTCACTAGCTCTTTAATCCTAGTGCGACTATTTGTTCAATGCCCGGCAAATACACCAGTCATCGTCGGGCTTGAACTCAATTGCCCGAGCGACTACTTTGAGTGGAAAAAATACGCCGGTCGGTCAGCCGGCTTCAAGTCAAACGCCTGAGCAAAAAGTCTCGGCGTCATCTCTGTCAATTTCTCTTGAAACAAGATACCGGGCTCTGCCAGAAGCAAAGCCCTTCCAAAAATACGTTGAACTCGTAAGTGTTCCTCTCCACGGAAGTCTTTAGTAAAAGGCGAAAGGCTTGTGCGTAATGAAGAGAAACCAGAGTCGTATGGAAGTCAGAGGTCGGGGCCCGAGACACACACGGTGCACTCTAGGCCGGGTCCCCGCGGGTGGTCCCCGAACCCACTCTTCCAAGTTTTCGAGGGCTGTGGGTAAAAAGTCACAGACAGACAGACAGACAGACAGACAGACAGACAGACAGACAGACAATCCTGGTGAAGTGATTGTATTTTTGGGGGGGGCTCAAAAACACACACACACACACACACACACACACACACAATCCTGGTGAAGTGATTGTATTTTTTGGGGGGGGCTCAAAAACACACACACACACACACACACACACACAATCCTGGTGAAGTGATTGTATTTTTGGGGGGGGGCTCAAAAACACACACACACACACACACACACACACACACACACACACACACACACACACACACACACACACACAAACAATCCTGGTGAAGTGATTGTATTTTTTGGGGGGGGCTCAAAAACACACACACACACACACACACACACACACACACACACACACACACACTCCTGGCCAATGTATTATTATTTTTTTTTTTATTTTATTTTTTTTTTTTAAGTAAAATGGCGGGAAAACGGGGGACCCCCATGAAGGGGGCTTCGCACTTGTTTCAGTTTGGATGATTCTTCTTTTTTCATTCCTTCTCTTCTTCTGCTAGCTGTTTTACATAGATTTGGTGTATTTCTTTTTCCTTGACAATGGGAGAAAAGTGTTGCACCATTCCCGGAGGTACTGCAATACCGGGTCGATGCGTGGAGCGGACGGAGCAAGCCCCATTTCCGACTCCCTGTTCGAAAAATCCATTTAATATGTAGTCCCCCGATGGGGGACGTATCAGATATTAAACTGATAAGAACAGATTTTTTTTTATTTTTTATTTTTTAAAAGTCACTTGTTAAAAAGCTGTCTTCGGTCCCTTGTACAGGAGCGGGGTGAGTCCTTATCAAACTTGCCTCCTCCTGCTCTTCCGAATCGATCACCGTCCCGTCCTTCGGGGCCCAGAGGAGATACCTCCCCTAGGTGCATCGCCCTAGGCGCCGCAGCGCTGTCAGGCCGTGGCCGCAGGGACCTTGGGTGTTGTGGGGGACCCTTCGCCTGGGGTCGAGGCCCCCTTCCTTCTGTACCACCCCAGGGCTTCTGTGGCTACCATGGCCACTGCCTGGGGGGTGGTGTTGACCTGTTTCGCTACCAGCAGATTGCGGGAGGACCACAGTGCTGCCTTCAGACACGTGAGGGTGGGCCAGAGCTTGGTGAAGGCCTTTGGTGGGATAGGCCTTCGGCCCACCCCATACAGCACGAGCTGGGGCGTTAGGTCCTCCCCTGCTGGCAGACACGGGGAGATCAGGGGGCCTACTTCCTTCCACAGGTCCCTGGCGGCTCTGCACTCCCAGAGCAAGTGCCTCACCGACTCCTCTTGGCCACAGCCTGGTCGGGGGCACGCGGATGTCCTCGCCATGCCCCGGGAGTGCATGACGGCCCTGACCGGGAGGATCTCATGGGCGACCATCCAGGACAGGTCCCGGTGCTGATTCAGGAGAGCAGGATGGGCCACATTACGCCAAACCGTTGTGGGCTCGCCTATAGCAAGCCCGCGCACTGGACACACTGGTTCCCGATCCTGCACAAGAGAGAGAAGAGAGCGATGTTTAGTTAAAACTGTGACTGCTTCTTTTTCCAATTTAAAATGTCTTAAAAACTTCTGGAGCTGGGCGTAGTGTGTGGGAAGCAGGAAAGAGACTGGGGCTCGCAGGTCGACTGGGATCAGCCTCAGAGACCTGAGGTAAGATCCCAGCCAGAACCTTGCGAGGGCCTGGGTCTTATTGGTGGCCGGGGAGGTGGCAAGAGTAAGATGTAACGCTGTGTAGCGGCTGCCCAGGAACAAGTAGAGGTCAGGCAAGCCTTTCCCCCCCTTGGACCTGGGCCTCTTGACCACCTCCCTCCTCAGCCTCTCCCACTTGCTCCCCCACAAGAAGTAAAACAGCATCCGCTCCAGGGCTAAAAGAGTTCTCCTAGGGGGGATAAAAACAGAACTGATTAATAAAAGCACAGGTAAAATCACTGCTTTAATGATTAAAACCTTGCCCTCAAAAGTCAGCTGTCGTAGTCCCCAAAATCCCAGTCTCTGTCTTACTGTCCCCAGGATCCCACTCCAATTACCTCTCCCTCCTCCCTCCCTGTCAAACTTTACCCCGAGTACCCTTATGTCCGTCGTTTTCACAGTCAGTGGTAGTCTGGTCAAGTCTGGGTCTGCCCACGGTCCGAAAAATTGGGCCTCTGTCTTGTCTCTGTTCAGTCTCGCCCCAGAGGCTCGTCCGTACCAGTCAGTCCTGTCCAGGGTCCTGTCGACGGATAAAAGGTCGGTGCATAAAATATTGACGTCGTCCATGTAAAAAACGCACTTGGCGGTCATCCCCCCACTCCCCGGGATACCCACCCCACTGATCCGTTGGTCCCTTCTCAAGACCTGTGCCAGTGGTTCAATGCCGGCCACAAACAGAAGGGGAGATAAAGGACAGCCCTGACGGACGCCGCAGTGTACTCCCACTGCTTTTGACAGATGCCCATTTACAAGGATTTTGCTGGTGATATCCCCGTACAGCAGTCCCACCCAAGCTAAAAACCTGTCCGGGAAACCCATTTTTTGCAGTACCTTAAAGAGGTACTGGTGCGAGACCCGATCAAAGGCTTTTTCAAAATCTAAATTTAGGACTACAAGCCGCATGTTTCTGTCTCTCGCATAACAGATGGCATCTCGGATCAGTATCAGGCTGTCCGTGATCTTCCTTCCGGGAATGGCACAGGTTTGATCCGGGTGGATCACCTCCCCTAAGACAGAAGACATTCTGAGTGTTAAAACCTTGGTAAAAAGTTTACAATCAAAATTTAAAAGGGTTATCGGTCTCCAGTTCTTCAGGTCCGTCCTGTCGTTTTTCTTATATAAAAGAGTCACGATCCCCACTCTAAAACTGTCAGGTAGTCTGTCGAGGTATTCAAAGTCAGTAAAAACAGTCAGAAGTTCATCGGCTAAAACATCCCAAAAGGTCAGATAAAACTCCAAAGGGAGGCCGTCCTCCCCCGGTGATTTACCCCTCTTAAAATGTTTCAGTCCTTGGTCAATTTCTGTCCTCGTCAAGTCTTTTGTCAGGTCGTCTGTGTTGGGTAAAATCTTGTCAATGTATGTTAAAACGTCCCCCATGGTTTCCTCACATACAACTTTTTCCCCAAACAGTTCCCCATAAAAATCCTCGACTACTTCTTTCATTCCCTCTGTGTCTGTTTTTAAAAACCCATCTTTATTTTTTAAACCTGTCATTGTCCTACCCTTACTAACTATTTTCTTAAAAAAGTACCTTGTACACTTCTCCCCCTCTTCTAATTCCCTCTCCTTACTTCTTAAAATAACCCCCTTACTTTTCTGTTCAGCTAAAAGTGCCATTTCCTTTTTTACTTCTTTAATTTCATAGTTAAAATCAAAGCCCTGTTGGCCAAGGTTAAAATATCTTTCCAGTCGCTTTTGCAGTCCCACCATGCGTCTATCTTTTTCTTTGCTTTTCTTCTTTCCTATCTCTCTAAAGAAAGTCCTCGTCCTACCCTTCACCATTTCCCACCATTGTGCTCGTGTGTCAAAGAAGTCCTGTAGCGTCTGCCACTGGCTGAACTGCTCCCTGTACTGGCTAACTACTCTATCATCTTCTAAAAGGGAACAGTTCAATTTCCAGGGCCCTCTTCCCACAGTCACACCCGAAGTTAGTGAAAGGGTGCACGTCAGCATTACGTGATCTGAGAAAAAGGCAGGGGTTATTCTAGCATCAGTTGGGGGGCAGTCCCGGGTAAACAGATAGTCAATGCGAGAGGCTCTGGTGCCGTCACCACTGGTCCAGGTGAAGCCCTCCTCTCTTGGATGCAGGGTTTTAAAACAATCAGTCAGTTTAAAATCCCTGCACAGCCCTTGCAATAAAACACTTGACCTATCTACCTTAAAATCCTCTCCCGCCCCTCTCCTGTCTGCTCTATTTAAAACACAATTAAAATCCCCACCCACCACTAGAGGATCCCTCCCTAGCATGTGGGACTGCAAGTCTTCTAAAAGTGCGCACCGGTCATGTTTATCGTTAAAACCATACACATTTAGCATGTTAAAATCCCTCCCCATAAAAGTACAATTGGCTAAAAGAGCGCGCCCACCTACCACCACCGTGCTCCCCCTCACCACCACATGTGGGGTCTTGATTAAAATGGCAACACCGTCATTTTTATTAAAATTTGAGCCACTCCAAATGGAGGGCCCATGCTGCCACTTGTCCTCCCATTTCCTATAAGAGGATAAAAAGGGTAGACCACACTCCTGTAATAAAAACACATCTGAATTAAACCTTTCTAAAAAGGATAAAACCGACTGTGCTCTTATTTCTGTTTTTATACTTCTCACATTTATAGTGGTGATGTTAAAAGCCATAAAAAGGTGAGTAAAAACAGTGCTAAATGAAAAGGCATTTAAACAGTTGAAAGGAGGTTATTTTTCTGGTACTTCCTCTCTCTCCCGCCGGGGTAACGGGGGATGGCAGGGAGAGGAGGTTAAAACCGGACTTAAAAAGGAGATTGTGTTGGGGGAGTTGGGGGGGAAGGTTCTGGGTTCTTCCTCCCCCTGGGAGCTCTCCCATTCCACCTTGCCCTTTTTCTCATCGCCTTGTTCGGGGTCGGAGAGCTCCTCCGCATTTCTTTTTCGTGGGGGGAGGTGTTCCTCCAGAATCTCCACCCCCTCTCCCATATCTCTTTCCGACACAGTCTCCATACTGTCTGACCCACTTGGGGAGTTCTCACTCAAGATCTCTCCGGGGCCGTCTTTCTCGGCCCTTTCTCCTTCAGGGGTCACATTAATCTGGGGCAGGGGGATTGGGGGGGGGGGGGGGGTTGTCCTCTCCTCCCACTTTTTCCACCACTGCACCTTCCGCGCCCTCCACTACCACCGGCTCCACCACTACATTCTCAACCACCACCGGCTCCACCACCACCTCCTCGGCAACTGCCGTTCCCTCCCCTTGGCGCTCAGAAGTCCGGTCCGCGGCCGCCGTCTCCCTCTCCCTCCTTTCGGCCCTGACCTTATTGGCCCAGGAGAAGGGGCAGCCGCGGATGAGGTGGGACCGCTCGCCACAGAGGTTGCACGACCTTCCGTTCGTGCACTCCTCGTAGCGGTGGCCCACCTCCCGGCACTTCATGCAGACGACCTTTTTACAGGCCTCTGCCAGGTGGCCATGTTCACCACACTTACGGCACAGCTTGGGCTGGTCCTGGTAGTGAACATGGCCTCTATTCTCTCCGAGGACTATGGTGGATGGGATGGCTTTCAACCCACCATAGCCCCCAGGATCCTCCCTCTGCTGGACAGTCACCCTCCAGGCCCCTGTCCAGATCCCATCGGGATCCTTCACCTGGACCAAGGGCCCCTTCACGTTGCAGTACCTGCCCAGCCATACTGCAACGTCCTCCGGCTGTACGGTTTCATTGTACATACGGATAATAACGGTTTTAATGCTATTATCCGTCAGCTTGGTCACCTCAAACATGGCTGTGAGGGACCCCTGGATGTTCAGGGAGTTCTGGAGTTGCCCCCAGAACTCCCGCAGGAAGCTGGCGTTGGCAAAACTGACATCGAAGCCCTTCCCATAGGGAAGGGCTAAGATGCAGTTTACCTGCGCGGGATGGAAACCGAGCTCTTTCTGGAGGAATTTTCTGGAGAAATCCAATCGGGATAACTCCATTATTTTCCCTCCCTTCTCCTTTAAGAGGAGGCGCACTGCATGGTGCCTCCTCATGCCAACCTGTGCTGCTGACATGATGGAGGCCCACTCCCTTTACAGCCCAACACCGGTGAAAAAGGGGGGGAGGGGAAGGGAAAAAAGGGAGGGAAAGGAAGGGGGGGGGGGGGAGAGGGGGTTGGGTGTGGGGGTTGGGAAGAAGGAAAGGGGTGTAAGACACCCGAGGAAGCTGGCAGGCTCGGCCAGACTAAGCTAACCGGGCCTACCAGCACCACGGGACACACAACAACCTATCTAGCACAGCACCAAACTAATCTTATTAACAATGGGAAGGAACACTAGGAGGGGAATTTTTTGTTTTATATTTTCCACAAGAGGGAGAGGCACAAAAGGGAGAGACAAAAATTAAACCACACAACCAAACTAAGGCTAGAAAGCTAGCAGGCCCCGCCAGCAGGCCAGGCTAAGCCTACCAGCTGGCAGGCCCACCAGCCAAGAGGCCTTACAACAAAAACAAACACGGCGCACCAACCAAAAGGGAAGACAAACTAGGGGGTAAGACTAACAATGCACAAGACTAACAAAACAAATTAATTAAAGTAAAAGGGGAACAAGGGGGGTAAGGGAGAAAAAAGGACACACTGACTAACAAACACCTGCCCAAACTTGAGGGACACGAAGGCTAGCAGGCCTCACCAGCAGGCCAGGCTATGCTAACCAGCTAGCAGGCTAGCCAGCAAAAGGTCCCTCAGTTGGCAACACAAATAACAAGAAACAGAAAAAAACTAAGGATACAAAGGGGATGGGGGTAAAGAAAAAAAACAGTCAAACAATGCCTGCCACGCCTAAGGGGCAGGCTAGCAGGCCAAGCTAAAGCTAGCAGGCCGACAAGCCAGAAAGCCACCCCAGCTAGCAGACAACACACAACTGAAGACAATGGGAGGAGCTAAGGAGGGGACTATAGGATACACAGGGGAGGAGAGATGCAAAACAGGACAAGCAGGGGAAAAACACAAATAAATTAAATAACTAAGGAAAAAAGACCAGAGGGCCTTTAAACTCACCCTACAGGTGCTGGTGCACCTGTAGTCCACCACCAAAACCACCACCTAACCCAGGACAAAGAATAAACAAGGGTGAGACAAAAAAAAACAACAATAATGACAATAAATAATGATTTGACAAAAATAAATAGCACAATTTCCCGGGCGCCCTCCGGCCTACGATCGCTTCTCTGATCAAGTGCAGCACTGACAAGGTAACTACACTTGATCTTAGCCAAAAGGCCGAGAAGCGATAACCCACAAATTGACCCCTGCACCCGCCGGGCCCCCGGGGGCCTCGGCAGACCTCATCGGTTTGGCAAAAGTTGGCTCCTCCTCACCCAACGCTTCCCTGGTGACAGGCGGGTGTGTTTTTTTTAAAAAGTCGCTAATGCGTCGTTAGGTCACTAGCTCTTTAATCCTAGTGCGACTATTTGTTCAATGCCCGGCAAATACACCAGTCATCGTCGGGCTTGAACTCAATTGCCCGAGCGACTACTTTGAGTGGAAAAAATACGCCGGTCGGTCAGCCGGCTTCAAGTCAAACGCCTGAGCAAAAAGTCTCGGCGTCATCTCTGTCAATTTCTCTTGAAACAAGATACCGGGCTCTGCCAGAAGCAAAGCCCTTCCAAAAATACGTTGAACTCGTAAGTGTTCCTCTCCACGGAAGTCTTTAGTAAAAGGCGAAAGGCTTGTGCGTAATGAAGAGAAACCAGAGTCGTATGGAAGTCAGAGGTCGGGGCCCGAGACACACACGGTGCACTCTAGGCCGGGTCCCCGCGGGTGGTCCCCGAACCCACTCTTCCAAGTTTTCGAGGGCTGTGGGTAAAAAGTCACAGACAGACAGACAGACAGACAGACAGACAGACAGACAGACAGACAATCCTGGTGAAGTGATTGTATTTTTGGGGGGGGCTCAAAAACACACACACACACACACACACACACACACACACAATCCTGGTGAAGTGATTGTATTTTTTGGGGGGGGCTCAAAAACACACACACACACACACACACACACACAATCCTGGTGAAGTGATTGTATTTTTGGGGGGGGGCTCAAAAACACACACACACACACACACACACACACACACACACACACACACACACACACACACACACACACACACACACAAACAATCCTGGTGAAGTGATTGTATTTTTTGGGGGGGGCTCAAAAACACACACACACACACACACACACACACACACACACACACACTCCTGGCCAATGTATTATTATTTTTTTTTTTATTTTATTTTATTTTTTTAAGTAAAATGGCGGGAAAACGGGGGACCCCCATGAAGGGGGCTTCGCACTTGTTTCAGTTTGGATGATTCTTCTTTTTTCATTCCTTCTCTTCTTCTGCTAGCTGTTTTACATAGATTTGGTGTATTTCTTTTTCCTTGACAATGGGAGAAAAGTGTTGCACCATTCCCGGAGGTACTGCAATACCGGGTCGATGCGTGGAGCGGACGGAGCAAGCCCCATTTCCGACTCCCTGTTCGAAAAATCCATTTAATATGTAGTCCCCCGATGGGGGACGTATCAGATATTAAACTGATAAGAACAGATTTTTTTTTATTTTTTATTTTTTAAAAGTCACTTGTTAAAAAGCTGTCTTCGGTCCCTTGTACAGGAGCGGGGTGAGTCCTTATCAAACTTGCCTCCTCCTGCTCTTCCGAATCGATCACCGTCCCGTCCTTCGGGGCCCAGAGGAGATACCTCCCCTAGGTGCATCGCCCTAGGCGCCGCAGCGCTGTCAGGCCGTGGCCGCAGGGACCTTGGGTGTTGTGGGGGACCCTTCGCCTGGGGTCGAGGCCCCCTTCCTTCTGTACCACCCCAGGGCTTCTGTGGCTACCATGGCCACTGCCTGGGGGGTGGTGTTGACCTGTTTCGCTACCAGCAGATTGCGGGAGGACCACAGTGCTGCCTTCAGACACGTGAGGGTGGGCCAGAGCTTGGTGAAGGCCTTTGGTGGGATAGGCCTTCGGCCCACCCCATACAGCACGAGCTGGGGCGTTAGGTCCTCCCCTGCTGGCAGACACGGGGAGATCAGGGGGCCTACTTCCTTCCACAGGTCCCTGGCGGCTCTGCACTCCCAGAGCAAGTGCCTCACCGACTCCTCTTGGCCACAGCCTGGTCGGGGGCACGCGGATGTCCTCGCCATGCCCCGGGAGTGCATGACGGCCCTGACCGGGAGGATCTCATGGGCGACCATCCAGGACAGGTCCCGGTGCTGATTCAGGAGAGCAGGATGGGCCACATTACGCCAAACCGTTGTGGGCTCGCCTATAGCAAGCCCGCGCACTGGACACACTGGTTCCCGATCCTGCACAAGAGAGAGAAGAGAGCGATGTTTAGTTAAAACTGTGACTGCTTCTTTTTCCAATTTAAAATGTCTTAAAAACTTCTGGAGCTGGGCGTAGTGTGTGGGAAGCAGGAAAGAGACTGGGGCTCGCAGGTCGACTGGGATCAGCCTCAGAGACCTGAGGTAAGATCCCAGCCAGAACCTTGCGAGGGCCTGGGTCTTATTGGTGGCCGGGGAGGTGGCAAGAGTAAGATGTAACGCTGTGTAGCGGCTGCCCAGGAACAAGTAGAGGTCAGGCAAGCCTTTCCCCCCCTTGGACCTGGGCCTCTTGACCACCTCCCTCCTCAGCCTCTCCCACTTGCTCCCCCACAAGAAGTAAAACAGCATCCGCTCCAGGGCTAAAAGAGTTCTCCTAGGGGGGATAAAAACAGAACTGATTAATAAAAGCACAGGTAAAATCACTGCTTTAATGATTAAAACCTTGCCCTCAAAAGTCAGCTGTCGTAGTCCCCAAAATCCCAGTCTCTGTCTTACTGTCCCCAGGATCCCACTCCAATTACCTCTCCCTCCTCCCTCCCTGTCAAACTTTACCCCGAGTACCCTTATGTCCGTCGTTTTCACAGTCAGTGGTAGTCTGGTCAAGTCTGGGTCTGCCCACGGTCCGAAAAATTGGGCCTCTGTCTTGTCTCTGTTCAGTCTCGCCCCAGAGGCTCGTCCGTACCAGTCAGTCCTGTCCAGGGTCCTGTCGACGGATAAAAGGTCGGTGCATAAAATATTGACGTCGTCCATGTAAAAAACGCACTTGGCGGTCATCCCCCCACTCCCCGGGATACCCACCCCACTGATCCGTTGGTCCCTTCTCAAGACCTGTGCCAGTGGTTCAATGCCGGCCACAAACAGAAGGGGAGATAAAGGACAGCCCTGACGGACGCCGCAGTGTACTCCCACTGCTTTTGACAGATGCCCATTTACAAGGATTTTGCTGGTGATATCCCCGTACAGCAGTCCCACCCAAGCTAAAAACCTGTCCGGGAAACCCATTTTTTGCAGTACCTTAAAGAGGTACTGGTGCGAGACCCGATCAAAGGCTTTTTCAAAATCTAAATTTAGGACTACAAGCCGCATGTTTCTGTCTCTCGCATAACAGATGGCATCTCGGATCAGTATCAGGCTGTCCGTGATCTTCCTTCCGGGAATGGCACAGGTTTGATCCGGGTGGATCACCTCCCCTAAGACAGAAGACATTCTGAGTGTTAAAACCTTGGTAAAAAGTTTACAATCAAAATTTAAAAGGGTTATCGGTCTCCAGTTCTTCAGGTCCGTCCTGTCGTTTTTCTTATATAAAAGAGTCACGATCCCCACTCTAAAACTGTCAGGTAGTCTGTCGAGGTATTCAAAGTCAGTAAAAACAGTCAGAAGTTCATCGGCTAAAACATCCCAAAAGGTCAGATAAAACTCCAAAGGGAGGCCGTCCTCCCCCGGTGATTTACCCCTCTTAAAATGTTTCAGTCCTTGGTCAATTTCTGTCCTCGTCAAGTCTTTTGTCAGGTCGTCTGTGTTGGGTAAAATCTTGTCAATGTATGTTAAAACGTCCCCCATGGTTTCCTCACATACAACTTTTTCCCCAAACAGTTCCCCATAAAAATCCTCGACTACTTCTTTCATTCCCTCTGTGTCTGTTTTTAAAAACCCATCTTTATTTTTTAAACCTGTCATTGTCCTACCCTTACTAACTATTTTCTTAAAAAAGTACCTTGTACACTTCTCCCCCTCTTCTAATTCCCTCTCCTTACTTCTTAAAATAACCCCCTTACTTTTCTGTTCAGCTAAAAGTGCCATTTCCTTTTTTACTTCTTTAATTTCATAGTTAAAATCAAAGCCCTGTTGGCCAAGGTTAAAATATCTTTCCAGTCGCTTTTGCAGTCCCACCATGCGTCTATCTTTTTCTTTGCTTTTCTTCTTTCCTATCTCTCTAAAGAAAGTCCTCGTCCTACCCTTCACCATTTCCCACCATTGTGCTCGTGTGTCAAAGAAGTCCTGTAGCGTCTGCCACTGGCTGAACTGCTCCCTGTACTGGCTAACTACTCTATCATCTTCTAAAAGGGAACAGTTCAATTTCCAGGGCCCTCTTCCCACAGTCACACCCGAAGTTAGTGAAAGGGTGCACGTCAGCATTACGTGATCTGAGAAAAAGGCAGGGGTTATTCTAGCATCAGTTGGGGGGCAGTCCCGGGTAAACAGATAGTCAATGCGAGAGGCTCTGGTGCCGTCACCACTGGTCCAGGTGAAGCCCTCCTCTCTTGGATGCAGGGTTTTAAAACAATCAGTCAGTTTAAAATCCCTGCACAGCCCTTGCAATAAAACACTTGACCTATCTACCTTAAAATCCTCTCCCGCCCCTCTCCTGTCTGCTCTATTTAAAACACAATTAAAATCCCCACCCACCACTAGAGGATCCCTCCCTAGCATGTGGGACTGCAAGTCTTCTAAAAGTGCGCACCGGTCATGTTTATCGTTAAAACCATACACATTTAGCATGTTAAAATCCCTCCCCATAAAAGTACAATTGGCTAAAAGAGCGCGCCCACCTACCACCACCGTGCTCCCCCTCACCACCACATGTGGGGTCTTGATTAAAATGGCAACACCGTCATTTTTATTAAAATTTGAGCCACTCCAAATGGAGGGCCCATGCTGCCACTTGTCCTCCCATTTCCTATAAGAGGATAAAAAGGGTAGACCACACTCCTGTAATAAAAACACATCTGAATTAAACCTTTCTAAAAAGGATAAAACCGACTGTGCTCTTATTTCTGTTTTTATACTTCTCACATTTATAGTGGTGATGTTAAAAGCCATAAAAAGGTGAGTAAAAACAGTGCTAAATGAAAAGGCATTTAAACAGTTGAAAGGAGGTTATTTTTCTGGTACTTCCTCTCTCTCCCGCCGGGGTAACGGGGGATGGCAGGGAGAGGAGGTTAAAACCGGACTTAAAAAGGAGATTGTGTTGGGGGAGTTGGGGGGGAAGGTTCTGGGTTCTTCCTCCCCCTGGGAGCTCTCCCATTCCACCTTGCCCTTTTTCTCATCGCCTTGTTCGGGGTCGGAGAGCTCCTCCGCATTTCTTTTTCGTGGGGGGAGGTGTTCCTCCAGAATCTCCACCCCCTCTCCCATATCTCTTTCCGACACAGTCTCCATACTGTCTGACCCACTTGGGGAGTTCTCACTCAAGATCTCTCCGGGGCCGTCTTTCTCGGCCCTTTCTCCTTCAGGGGTCACATTAATCTGGGGCAGGGGGATTGGGGGGGGGGGGGGGGGTTGTCCTCTCCTCCCACTTTTTCCACCACTGCACCTTCCGCGCCCTCCACTACCACCGGCTCCACCACTACATTCTCAACCACCACCGGCTCCACCACCACCTCCTCGGCAACTGCCGTTCCCTCCCCTTGGCGCTCAGAAGTCCGGTCCGCGGCCGCCGTCTCCCTCTCCCTCCTTTCGGCCCTGACCTTATTGGCCCAGGAGAAGGGGCAGCCGCGGATGAGGTGGGACCGCTCGCCACAGAGGTTGCACGACCTTCCGTTCGTGCACTCCTCGTAGCGGTGGCCCACCTCCCGGCACTTCATGCAGACGACCTTTTTACAGGCCTCTGCCAGGTGGCCATGTTCACCACACTTACGGCACAGCTTGGGCTGGTCCTGGTAGTGAACATGGCCTCTATTCTCTCCGAGGACTATGGTGGATGGGATGGCTTTCAACCCACCATAGCCCCCAGGATCCTCCCTCTGCTGGACAGTCACCCTCCAGGCCCCTGTCCAGATCCCATCGGGATCCTTCACCTGGACCAAGGGCCCCTTCACGTTGCAGTACCTGCCCAGCCATACTGCAACGTCCTCCGGCTGTACGGTTTCATTGTACATACGGATAATAACGGTTTTAATGCTATTATCCGTCAGCTTGGTCACCTCAAACATGGCTGTGAGGGACCCCTGGATGTTCAGGGAGTTCTGGAGTTGCCCCCAGAACTCCCGCAGGAAGCTGGCGTTGGCAAAACTGACATCGAAGCCCTTCCCATAGGGAAGGGCTAAGATGCAGTTTACCTGCGCGGGATGGAAACCGAGCTCTTTCTGGAGGAATTTTCTGGAGAAATCCAATCGGGATAACTCCATTATTTTCCCTCCCTTCTCCTTTAAGAGGAGGCGCACTGCATGGTGCCTCCTCATGCCAACCTGTGCTGCTGACATGATGGAGGCCCACTCCCTTTACAGCCCAACACCGGTGAAAAAGGGGGGGAGGGGAAGGGAAAAAAGGGAGGGAAAGGAAGGGGGGGGGGGGAGAGGGGGTTGGGTGTGGGGGTTGGGAAGAAGGAAAGGGGTGTAAGACACCCGAGGAAGCTGGCAGGCTCGGCCAGACTAAGCTAACCGGGCCTACCAGCACCACGGGACACACAACAACCTATCTAGCACAGCACCAAACTAATCTTATTAACAATGGGAAGGAACACTAGGAGGGGAATTTTTTGTTTTATATTTTCCACAAGAGGGAGAGGCACAAAAGGGAGAGACAAAAATTAAACCACACAACCAAACTAAGGCTAGAAAGCTAGCAGGCCCCGCCAGCAGGCCAGGCTAAGCCTACCAGCTGGCAGGCCCACCAGCCAAGAGGCCTTACAACAAAAACAAACACGGCGCACCAACCAAAAGGGAAGACAAACTAGGGGGTAAGACTAACAATGCACAAGACTAACAAAACAAATTAATTAAAGTAAAAGGGGAACAAGGGGGGTAAGGGAGAAAAAAGGACACACTGACTAACAAACACCTGCCCAAACTTGAGGGACACGAAGGCTAGCAGGCCTCACCAGCAGGCCAGGCTATGCTAACCAGCTAGCAGGCTAGCCAGCAAAAGGTCCCTCAGTTGGCAACACAAATAACAAGAAACAGAAAAAAACTAAGGATACAAAGGGGATGGGGGTAAAGAAAAAAAACAGTCAAACAATGCCTGCCACGCCTAAGGGGCAGGCTAGCAGGCCAAGCTAAAGCTAGCAGGCCGACAAGCCAGAAAGCCACCCCAGCTAGCAGACAACACACAACTGAAGACAATGGGAGGAGCTAAGGAGGGGACTATAGGATACACAGGGGAGGAGAGATGCAAAACAGGACAAGCAGGGGAAAAACACAAATAAATTAAATAACTAAGGAAAAAAGACCAGAGGGCCTTTAAACTCACCCTACAGGTGCTGGTGCACCTGTAGTCCACCACCAAAACCACCACCTAACCCAGGACAAAGAATAAACAAGGGTGAGACAAAAAAAAACAACAATAATGACAATAAATAATGATTTGACAAAAATAAATAGCACAATTTCCCGGGCGCCCTCCGGCCTACGATCGCTTCTCTGATCAAGTGCAGCACTGACAAGGTAACTACACTTGATCTTAGCCAAAAGGCCGAGAAGCGATAACCCACAAATTGACCCCTGCACCCGCCGGGCCCCCGGGGGCCTCGGCAGACCTCATCGGTTTGGCAAAAGTTGGCTCCTCCTCACCCAACGCTTCCCTGGTGACAGGCGGGTGTGTTTTTTTTAAAAAGTCGCTAATGCGTCGTTAGGTCACTAGCTCTTTAATCCTAGTGCGACTATTTGTTCAATGCCCGGCAAATACACCAGTCATCGTCGGGCTTGAACTCAATTGCCCGAGCGACTACTTTGAGTGGAAAAAATACGCCGGTCGGTCAGCCGGCTTCAAGTCAAACGCCTGAGCAAAAAGTCTCGGCGTCATCTCTGTCAATTTCTCTTGAAACAAGATACCGGGCTCTGCCAGAAGCAAAGCCCTTCCAAAAATACGTTGAACTCGTAAGTGTTCCTCTCCACGGAAGTCTTTAGTAAAAGGCGAAAGGCTTGTGCGTAATGAAGAGAAACCAGAGTCGTATGGAAGTCAGAGGTCGGGGCCCGAGACACACACGGTGCACTCTAGGCCGGGTCCCCGCGGGTGGTCCCCGAACCCACTCTTCCAAGTTTTCGAGGGCTGTGGGTAAAAAGTCACAGACAGACAGACAGACAGACAGACAGACAGACAGACAGACAGACAATCCTGGTGAAGTGATTGTATTTTTGGGGGGGGCTCAAAAACACACACACACACACACACACACACACACACAATCCTGGTGAAGTGATTGTATTTTTTGGGGGGGGCTCAAAAACACACACACACACACACACACACACACAATCCTGGTGAAGTGATTGTATTTTTGGGGGGGGGCTCAAAAACACACACACACACACACACACACACACACACACACACACACACACACACACACACACACACACACACACAAACAATCCTGGTGAAGTGATTGTATTTTTTGGGGGGGGCTCAAAACACACACACACACACACACACACACACACACACACACACACACACCACTCCTGGCCAATGTATTATTATTTTTTTTTTTATTTTTTATTTTTTTTTTAAGTAAAATGGCGGGAAAACGGGGGACCCCCATGAAGGGGGCTTCGCACTTGTTTCAGTTTGGATGATTCTTCTTTTTTCATTCCTTCTCTTCTTCTGCTAGCTGTTTTACATAGATTTGGTGTATTTCTTTTTCCTTGACAATGGGAGAAAAGTGTTGCACCATTCCCGGAGGTACTGCAATACCGGGTCGATGCGTGGAGCGGACGGAGCAAGCCCCATTTCCGACTCCCTGTTCGAAAAATCCATTTAATATGTAGTCCCCCGATGGGGGACGTATCAGATATTAAACTGATAAGAACAGATTTTTTTTTATTTTTTATTTTTTAAAAGTCACTTGTTAAAAAGCTGTCTTCGGTCCCTTGTACAGGAGCGGGGTGAGTCCTTATCAAACTTGCCTCCTCCTGCTCTTCCGAATCGATCACCGTCCCGTCCTTCGGGGCCCAGAGGAGATACCTCCCCTAGGTGCATCGCCCTAGGCGCCGCAGCGCTGTCAGGCCGTGGCCGCAGGGACCTTGGGTGTTGTGGGGGACCCTTCGCCTGGGGTCGAGGCCCCCTTCCTTCTGTACCACCCCAGGGCTTCTGTGGCTACCATGGCCACTGCCTGGGGGGTGGTGTTGACCTGTTTCGCTACCAGCAGATTGCGGGAGGACCACAGTGCTGCCTTCAGACACGTGAGGGTGGGCCAGAGCTTGGTGAAGGCCTTTGGTGGGATAGGCCTTCGGCCCACCCCATACAGCACGAGCTGGGGCGTTAGGTCCTCCCCTGCTGGCAGACACGGGGAGATCAGGGGGCCTACTTCCTTCCACAGGTCCCTGGCGGCTCTGCACTCCCAGAGCAAGTGCCTCACCGACTCCTCTTGGCCACAGCCTGGTCGGGGGCACGCGGATGTCCTCGCCATGCCCCGGGAGTGCATGACGGCCCTGACCGGGAGGATCTCATGGGCGACCATCCAGGACAGGTCCCGGTGCTGATTCAGGAGAGCAGGATGGGCCACATTACGCCAAACCGTTGTGGGCTCGCCTATAGCAAGCCCGCGCACTGGACACACTGGTTCCCGATCCTGCACAAGAGAGAGAAGAGAGCGATGTTTAGTTAAAACTGTGACTGCTTCTTTTTCCAATTTAAAATGTCTTAAAAACTTCTGGAGCTGGGCGTAGTGTGTGGGAAGCAGGAAAGAGACTGGGGCTCGCAGGTCGACTGGGATCAGCCTCAGAGACCTGAGGTAAGATCCCAGCCAGAACCTTGCGAGGGCCTGGGTCTTATTGGTGGCCGGGGAGGTGGCAAGAGTAAGATGTAACGCTGTGTAGCGGCTGCCCAGGAACAAGTAGAGGTCAGGCAAGCCTTTCCCCCCCTTGGACCTGGGCCTCTTGACCACCTCCCTCCTCAGCCTCTCCCACTTGCTCCCCCACAAGAAGTAAAACAGCATCCGCTCCAGGGCTAAAAGAGTTCTCCTAGGGGGGATAAAAACAGAACTGATTAATAAAAGCACAGGTAAAATCACTGCTTTAATGATTAAAACCTTGCCCTCAAAAGTCAGCTGTCGTAGTCCCCAAAATCCCAGTCTCTGTCTTACTGTCCCCAGGATCCCACTCCAATTACCTCTCCCTCCTCCCTCCCTGTCAAACTTTACCCCGAGTACCCTTATGTCCGTCGTTTTCACAGTCAGTGGTAGTCTGGTCAAGTCTGGGTCTGCCCACGGTCCGAAAAATTGGGCCTCTGTCTTGTCTCTGTTCAGTCTCGCCCCAGAGGCTCGTCCGTACCAGTCAGTCCTGTCCAGGGTCCTGTCGACGGATAAAAGGTCGGTGCATAAAATATTGACGTCGTCCATGTAAAAAACGCACTTGGCGGTCATCCCCCCACTCCCCGGGATACCCACCCCACTGATCCGTTGGTCCCTTCTCAAGACCTGTGCCAGTGGTTCAATGCCGGCCACAAACAGAAGGGGAGATAAAGGACAGCCCTGACGGACGCCGCAGTGTACTCCCACTGCTTTTGACAGATGCCCATTTACAAGGATTTTGCTGGTGATATCCCCGTACAGCAGTCCCACCCAAGCTAAAAACCTGTCCGGGAAACCCATTTTTTGCAGTACCTTAAAGAGGTACTGGTGCGAGACCCGATCAAAGGCTTTTTCAAAATCTAAATTTAGGACTACAAGCCGCATGTTTCTGTCTCTCGCATAACAGATGGCATCTCGGATCAGTATCAGGCTGTCCGTGATCTTCCTTCCGGGAATGGCACAGGTTTGATCCGGGTGGATCACCTCCCCTAAGACAGAAGACATTCTGAGTGTTAAAACCTTGGTAAAAAGTTTACAATCAAAATTTAAAAGGGTTATCGGTCTCCAGTTCTTCAGGTCCGTCCTGTCGTTTTTCTTATATAAAAGAGTCACGATCCCCACTCTAAAACTGTCAGGTAGTCTGTCGAGGTATTCAAAGTCAGTAAAAACAGTCAGAAGTTCATCGGCTAAAACATCCCAAAAGGTCAGATAAAACTCCAAAGGGAGGCCGTCCTCCCCCGGTGATTTACCCCTCTTAAAATGTTTCAGTCCTTGGTCAATTTCTGTCCTCGTCAAGTCTTTTGTCAGGTCGTCTGTGTTGGGTAAAATCTTGTCAATGTATGTTAAAACGTCCCCCATGGTTTCCTCACATACAACTTTTTCCCCAAACAGTTCCCCATAAAAATCCTCGACTACTTCTTTCATTCCCTCTGTGTCTGTTTTTAAAAACCCATCTTTATTTTTTAAACCTGTCATTGTCCTACCCTTACTAACTATTTTCTTAAAAAAGTACCTTGTACACTTCTCCCCCTCTTCTAATTCCCTCTCCTTACTTCTTAAAATAACCCCCTTACTTTTCTGTTCAGCTAAAAGTGCCATTTCCTTTTTTACTTCTTTAATTTCATAGTTAAAATCAAAGCCCTGTTGGCCAAGGTTAAAATATCTTTCCAGTCGCTTTTGCAGTCCCACCATGCGTCTATCTTTTTCTTTGCTTTTCTTCTTTCCTATCTCTCTAAAGAAAGTCCTCGTCCTACCCTTCACCATTTCCCACCATTGTGCTCGTGTGTCAAAGAAGTCCTGTAGCGTCTGCCACTGGCTGAACTGCTCCCTGTACTGGCTAACTACTCTATCATCTTCTAAAAGGGAACAGTTCAATTTCCAGGGCCCTCTTCCCACAGTCACACCCGAAGTTAGTGAAAGGGTGCACGTCAGCATTACGTGATCTGAGAAAAAGGCAGGGGTTATTCTAGCATCAGTTGGGGGGCAGTCCCGGGTAAACAGATAGTCAATGCGAGAGGCTCTGGTGCCGTCACCACTGGTCCAGGTGAAGCCCTCCTCTCTTGGATGCAGGGTTTTAAAACAATCAGTCAGTTTAAAATCCCTGCACAGCCCTTGCAATAAAACACTTGACCTATCTACCTTAAAATCCTCTCCCGCCCCTCTCCTGTCTGCTCTATTTAAAACACAATTAAAATCCCCACCCACCACTAGAGGATCCCTCCCTAGCATGTGGGACTGCAAGTCTTCTAAAAGTGCGCACCGGTCATGTTTATCGTTAAAACCATACACATTTAGCATGTTAAAATCCCTCCCCATAAAAGTACAATTGGCTAAAAGAGCGCGCCCACCTACCACCACCGTGCTCCCCCTCACCACCACATGTGGGGTCTTGATTAAAATGGCAACACCGTCATTTTTATTAAAATTTGAGCCACTCCAAATGGAGGGCCCATGCTGCCACTTGTCCTCCCATTTCCTATAAGAGGATAAAAAGGGTAGACCACACTCCTGTAATAAAAACACATCTGAATTAAACCTTTCTAAAAAGGATAAAACCGACTGTGCTCTTATTTCTGTTTTTATACTTCTCACATTTATAGTGGTGATGTTAAAAGCCATAAAAAGGTGAGTAAAAACAGTGCTAAATGAAAAGGCATTTAAACAGTTGAAAGGAGGTTATTTTTCTGGTACTTCCTCTCTCTCCCGCCGGGGTAACGGGGGATGGCAGGGAGAGGAGGTTAAAACCGGACTTAAAAAGGAGATTGTGTTGGGGGAGTTGGGGGGGAAGGTTCTGGGTTCTTCCTCCCCCTGGGAGCTCTCCCATTCCACCTTGCCCTTTTTCTCATCGCCTTGTTCGGGGTCGGAGAGCTCCTCCGCATTTCTTTTTCGTGGGGGGAGGTGTTCCTCCAGAATCTCCACCCCCTCTCCCATATCTCTTTCCGACACAGTCTCCATACTGTCTGACCCACTTGGGGAGTTCTCACTCAAGATCTCTCCGGGGCCGTCTTTCTCGGCCCTTTCTCCTTCAGGGGTCACATTAATCTGGGGCAGGGGGATTGGGGGGGGGGGGGGGGGTTGTCCTCTCCTCCCACTTTTTCCACCACTGCACCTTCCGCGCCCTCCACTACCACCGGCTCCACCACTACATTCTCAACCACCACCGGCTCCACCACCACCTCCTCGGCAACTGCCGTTCCCTCCCCTTGGCGCTCAGAAGTCCGGTCCGCGGCCGCCGTCTCCCTCTCCCTCCTTTCGGCCCTGACCTTATTGGCCCAGGAGAAGGGGCAGCCGCGGATGAGGTGGGACCGCTCGCCACAGAGGTTGCACGACCTTCCGTTCGTGCACTCCTCGTAGCGGTGGCCCACCTCCCGGCACTTCATGCAGACGACCTTTTTACAGGCCTCTGCCAGGTGGCCATGTTCACCACACTTACGGCACAGCTTGGGCTGGTCCTGGTAGTGAACATGGCCTCTATTCTCTCCGAGGACTATGGTGGATGGGATGGCTTTCAACCCACCATAGCCCCCAGGATCCTCCCTCTGCTGGACAGTCACCCTCCAGGCCCCTGTCCAGATCCCATCGGGATCCTTCACCTGGACCAAGGGCCCCTTCACGTTGCAGTACCTGCCCAGCCATACTGCAACGTCCTCCGGCTGTACGGTTTCATTGTACATACGGATAATAACGGTTTTAATGCTATTATCCGTCAGCTTGGTCACCTCAAACATGGCTGTGAGGGACCCCTGGATGTTCAGGGAGTTCTGGAGTTGCCCCCAGAACTCCCGCAGGAAGCTGGCGTTGGCAAAACTGACATCGAAGCCCTTCCCATAGGGAAGGGCTAAGATGCAGTTTACCTGCGCGGGATGGAAACCGAGCTCTTTCTGGAGGAATTTTCTGGAGAAATCCAATCGGGATAACTCCATTATTTTCCCTCCCTTCTCCTTTAAGAGGAGGCGCACTGCATGGTGCCTCCTCATGCCAACCTGTGCTGCTGACATGATGGAGGCCCACTCCCTTTACAGCCCAACACCGGTGAAAAAGGGGGGGAGGGGAAGGGAAAAAAGGGAGGGAAAGGAAGGGGGGGGGGGGAGAGGGGGTTGGGTGTGGGGGTTGGGAAGAAGGAAAGGGGTGTAAGACACCCGAGGAAGCTGGCAGGCTCGGCCAGACTAAGCTAACCGGGCCTACCAGCACCACGGGACACACAACAACCTATCTAGCACAGCACCAAACTAATCTTATTAACAATGGGAAGGAACACTAGGAGGGGAATTTTTTGTTTTATATTTTCCACAAGAGGGAGAGGCACAAAAGGGAGAGACAAAAATTAAACCACACAACCAAACTAAGGCTAGAAAGCTAGCAGGCCCCGCCAGCAGGCCAGGCTAAGCCTACCAGCTGGCAGGCCCACCAGCCAAGAGGCCTTACAACAAAAACAAACACGGCGCACCAACCAAAAGGGAAGACAAACTAGGGGGTAAGACTAACAATGCACAAGACTAACAAAACAAATTAATTAAAGTAAAAGGGGAACAAGGGGGGTAAGGGAGAAAAAAGGACACACTGACTAACAAACACCTGCCCAAACTTGAGGG
This sequence comes from Salmo salar, assembly GCF_965601325.2. Taxonomy (NCBI): domain Eukaryota; kingdom Metazoa; phylum Chordata; class Actinopteri; order Salmoniformes; family Salmonidae; genus Salmo; species Salmo salar. The sequence continues at coordinate 62,202,131 of NC_138300.1, forward strand.
ACACGAAGGCTAGCAGGCCTCACCAGCAGGCCAGGCTATGCTAACCAGCTAGCAGGCTAGCCAGCAAAAGGTCCCTCAGTTGGCAACACAAATAACAAGAAACAGAAAAAAACTAAGGATACAAAGGGGATGGGGGTAAAGAAAAAAAACAGTCAAACAATGCCTGCCACGCCTAAGGGGCAGGCTAGCAGGCCAAGCTAAAGCTAGCAGGCCGACAAGCCAGAAAGCCACCCCAGCTAGCAGACAACACACAACTGAAGACAATGGGAGGAGCTAAGGAGGGGACTATAGGATACACAGGGGAGGAGAGATGCAAAACAGGACAAGCAGGGGAAAAACACAAATAAATTAAATAACTAAGGAAAAAAGA